>NC_092167.1:15598864-15606364 GCF_045791955.1 Oncorhynchus clarkii lewisi | reverse complement strand
CTCCTTGGTTGATCCCCCCTCCCCCAAAACTCCAGCACACAGGCGGTATTGTCTCCCCCCCTGGCTCCCATGTGATCTGCTCTGCTCTGGGCTGGTGGGCATGAGGGAACTGTGAGGACCACAGTGGAATACAACTAACCCACGTCCTCATCAACGCTACAGTACAGACAGAAACCCTACACTTTCTATTACACTTAGAGGAATCTCACGCATACTGTATAGCTACATAAACACAGACACACATACTTGTGCAAACTGTAAGTGCAGAACAGATATGAATACAAAGCAATACACTAAGACTGGCCCATACATATGGATCACACAGAAAGATGGCACAGATAGATATGCTGTGTGTGTGTGTGTGTGTGTGTGTGTGTGTGTGCGCGTGTGCGTGTGTGCGTGCGTGCGTGTGTGTGTGCGTGTGTGTGTGTGGTGAGCAGAGAATAGGTCAACAGTGTGACAGTCAGCAGACTACAGAGAGAAAGCACAGACTAAAAACAGAACAGCGCAGGAGACACAGACACAGAAACAGAGATAGTTACTACATACTAGTTAACTGAAATAAGCAAACTAACTTCACAAAGTTGTAGATCAGAACTACACAGGGATGCAGATGGAGTTTGTCTTCTGAAGAGTGGTAGATGTGCTGTGGAATGGCAGATAGATACAGATGTTATCACTGGTATAACACACACCCCTGCAGCCCCAAGGGCCCCAGATAGCATTTGAACACGTCGTAAGCAATGGCAAAAAAAATAGAATTACAGGAAATTGGCTGTAAAACTGTGAAAGAAATGTTCCGCCTCATGGCATAATGTATAGGATAGCATGAATTTAGCTTTAAAAATACAAACGTTTTCCTCTGCACCATGACAAAATGTATAGAATTGTAGGAAGTTAGCTGTGTTACGGTGCGTGAATGAGGACCCAAAAGCGAATTAACGTAAACAGAGCTTCTTTAATAACAAAACAAAACGTAGGCTCGGATGGACCGGCAGGTTCCGACAGGACAAGGTTGCAGCAAACATGACGATAGTCTGGTTCAGGCATGAACAACACAAACAAGAATCCGACAAAGACAGGAGCAGAAACAGAGAGAGATATAGAGGACTAATCAGAGGGAAAAAGGGAACAGGTGGGAAAAGGGGTGACGAGGTAGTTAGGAGGAGACAAGGCACAGCTGGGGAAAAGAGGGGGAGAAAAGGTAACCTAACAACGACCAGCAGAGGGAGACAGGGTGAAGGGAAAGGACAGAAACAAGACACAACATGACAGTACATGACAGTACCCCCCCACTCACCGAGCGCCTCCTGGCGCACTCGAGGAGGAAACCTGGCGGCAACGGAGGAAATCATCGATCAGCGCACGGTCCAGCACGTCCCGAGAGGGAACCCAACTCCTCTCCTCAGGACCGTACCCCTCCCAATCTACTAGGTACTGATGACCACGGCCCCGAGGACGCATGTCCAAAATCCTACGGACCCTGTAGATGGGTGCGCCCTCGACAAGGATGGGGGGGGGGGGGGGGGGGGAAGACGAGCGGGGGCGCGAAGAACGGGCTTGATACAGGAGACATGGAAGACCGGGTGGACGCGACGAAGGTATCGCGGAAGAAGAAGTCGAACTGCGACAGGATTAATGACCTGAGAAATACGGAACGGACCAATGAACCGCGGGGTCAACTTGCGAGAAGTGGTCTTAAGGGGAAGGTTCTGAGTGGAGAGCCAAACTCTCTGACCGCGACAATATCTAGGACTCTTAGTTCTACGCTTATTAGCAGCCCTCACAGTCTGCGCCCTATAACGGCAAAGTGCAGACCTGACCCTCTTCCAGGTGCGCTCGCAACGTTGGACAAAAGCCTGAGCGGAGGGGACGCTGGACTCGGCGAACTGAGATGAGAACAGCGGAGGCTGGTACCCGAGGCTACTCTGAAAAGGAGATAGCCCGGTCGCAGACGAAGGAAGCGAGTTGTGGGCGTATTCTGCCCAGGGGAGCTGTTCTGACCAAGACGCAGGGTTGCGAAAAGAAAGACTGCGTAAGATGCGACCAATAGTCTGATTGGCCCGTTCTGCTTGACCGTTAGACTGGGGGTGAAAGCCGGAAGAGAGACTGACGGAAGCCCCAATCAAACGGCAAAACTCCCTCCAAAATTGAGACGTGAATTGCGGACCTCTGTCCGAAACGACGTCTGACGGAAGGCCATGAATTCTGAAAACATTCTCGATGATGATTTGTGCCGTCTCTTTAGCAGAAGGAAGCTTAGCAAGGGGAATAAAATGAGCCGCCTTAGAGAACCTGTCGACAACCGTAAGAATAACAGTCTTCCCCGCTGACGAAGGCAGTCCGGTGACAAAATCTAAGGCGATGTGAGACCACGGTCGAGAGGGAATGGGAAGCGGCCTGAGACGGCCGGCAGGAGGAGAGTTACCGGACTTAGTCTGCGCGCAGACCGAACAAGCAGCCACGAAGCGACGCGTGTCATGCTCCCGGGTGGGCCACCAAAAGCGCTGGCGAATGGAAGCAAGCGTACCCCGAACGCCAGGGTGGCCGGCTAACTTGGCAGAGTGAGCCCACTGAAGAACGGCCAGACGAGTAGGAACGGGAACGAAAAGAAGGTTCCTGGGACAAGCGCGCGGCGACGGAGTTTGAGTGAGTGCTTGCTTTACCTGCCTCTCAATTCCCCAGACAGTCAACCCGACAACACGCCCCTCAGGGAGAATCCCCTCGGGGTCAGTGGAGGCTACTGAAGAACTGAAGAGACGAGATAAAGCATCAGGCTTGGTGTTCTTAGAGCCCGGACGATAAGAAATCACGAACTCGAAACGAGCGAAAAACAGCGCCCAGCGCGCCTGACGCGCATTAAGTCGTTTGGCAGAACGGATGTACTCAAGGTTCCTATGGTCAGTCCAAACGACAAAAGGAACGGTCGCCCCCTCCAACCACTGTCGCCATTCGCCTAGGGCTAAGCGGATGGCGAGCAGTTCGCGGTTTCCCACATCATAGTTACGTTCCGACGGCGACAGGCGATGAGAAAAATACGCGCAAGGGTGGACCTTGTCGTCAGAGAAGGAGCGCTGAGAAAGAATGGCTCCCACGCCCACCTCTGACGCGTCAACCTCGACAATGAACTGTCTAGAGACGTCAGGTGTAACAAGGATAGGTGCGGATGTAAAACGATTCTTGAGGAGATCAAAAGCTCCCTGGGCGGAAACGGACCACTTAAAGCACGTCTTGACAGAAGTAAGGGCTGTGAGAGGGGCTGCCACCTGACCGAAATTACGGATGAAACGACGATAGAAGTTCGCGAAGCCGAGAAAGCGCTGCAACTCGACGCGTGACTTAGGGACGGGCCAATCAATGACAGCTTGGACCTTAGCGGGATCCATCTTAATGCCTTCAGCGGAAATAACAGAACCGAGAAATGTGACGGAGGAGGCATGAAAAGAGCACTTCTCAGCCTTCACAAAAAGACAATTCTCTAAAAGGCGCTGGAGGACACGTCGAACGTGCTGAACATGAATCTGGAGTGACGGTGAAAAAATCAGGATATCGTCAAGGTAAACGAAAACAAAGATGTTCAGCATGTCTCTCAGGACATCATTGACTAATGCCTGAAAGACAGCTGGAGCGTTAGCGAGGCCGAAAGGAAGAACCCGGTATTCAAAGTGCCCTAACGGAGTGTTAAACGCCGTCTTCCACTCGTCCCCCTCCCTGATGCGCACGAGATGGTAAGCGTTACGAAGGTCCAACTTAGTGAAAAACCTGGCTCCCTGCAGGATCTCGAAGGCTGAAGACATAAGAGGAAGCGGATAACGATTCTTCACTGTTATGTCATTCAGCCCTCGATAATCTATGCAGGGGCGCAGGGACCCGTCCTTCTTCTTAACAAAAAAAAACCCCGCTCCGGCGGGAGAGGAGGAGGGGACTATGGTACCGGCGGCAAGAGCTACAGACAAATAATCTTCGAGAGCCTTACGTTCGGGAGCCGACAGAGAGTATAGTCTACCCCGGGGGGGAGTGGTTCCCGGAAGGAGATCAATACTACAATCATACGACCGGTGTGGAGGAAGAGAGGTGGCCCTGGACCGACTGAACACCGTGCGCAGATCGTGATATTCCTCCGGCACCCCTGTCAAATCACCAGGCTCCTCCTGTGAAGAAGAGACAGAGGAAACAGGAGGGATAGCAGACATTAAACATTTCACATGACAAGAGACGTTCCAGGAAAGGATAGAATTACTAGACCAATTAATGGAAGGATTATGACAAACTAGCCAGGGATGGCCCAAAACAACAGGTGTAAAAGGTGAACGAAAAATTAAAAAAGAAATGGTTTCGCTATGATTACCAGAAACAGTGAGGGTTAAAGGTAGCGTCTCACGCTGAATCCTGGGGAGAGGACTACCATCCAGGGCGAACAAGGCCGTGGACTCCCTTAACTGTCTGAGAGGAATGTCATGTTCCCGAGCCCAGGTCTCGTCCATAAAACAGCCCTCCGCCCCAGAGTCTATTAAGGCACTGCAGGAAGCTGACGAACCGGTCCAGCGTAGATGGACCGACAAGGTAGTGCAGGATCTTGAAGGAGAGACAGGAGTAGTAGCGCTCACCAGTAGCCCTCCGCTTACTGATGAGCTCTGGCTTTTACTGGACATGAAGTGACAAAATGACCAGCAGAACCGCAATAGAGACAGAGGCGGTTGGTGATTCTCCGTTCCCTCTCCTTAGTCGAGATGCGGATACCTCCCAGCTGCATAGGCTCAGCACCCGAGCCGGCAGAGGAAGATGGTAGTGATGCGGAGAGGGGGGCAACGGAGAACGCGAGCTCCTTTCCACGAGCTCGGTGACGAAGATCAACCCGTCGCTCAATGCGAATAGCGAGTTCAATCAAGGAATCCACGCTGGAAGGAACCTCCCGGGAGAGGATCTCATCCTTTACCTCTGCGCGGAGACCCTCCAGAAAACGAGCGAGCAAAGCCGGCTCGTTCCAGCCACTGGAGGCAGCAAGAGTGCGAAACTCAATAGAGTAGTCTGTTATGGATCGATTACCCTGACATAGGGAAGACAGGGCCCTGGAAGCCTCCTCCCCAAAAACAGATCGATCAAAAACCCGTATCATCTCCTCCTTAAAGTCCTGATACTGGTTAGTACACTCAGCCCTTGCCTCCCAGATTGCCGTGCCCCACTCACGAGCCCGTCCAGTAAGGAGAGATATGACGTAGGCGACACGAGCAGTGCTCCTGGAGTAAGTGTTGGGCTGGAGAGAAAACACAATATCACACTGGGTGAGGAACGAGCGGCATTCAGTGGGCTCCCCAGAGTAACACGGCGGGTTATTGATTCTGGGCTCCGGAGATTCGAAAGCCCTGGAAGTGGCCGGTGGATCGAGGCGGAGATGGTGAACCTGTTCTGTGAGGTTGGAGACTTGGGTGGCCAGGGTCTCAACGGCATGCCGAGCAGCAGACAATTCCTGCTTGTGTCTGCCTAGCATCGCTCCCTGGATCTCGACGGCTGAGTGGAGAGGATCCGAAGTCGCTGGGTCCATTCTTGGTCGGATTCTTCTGTTACGGTGCGTGAATGAGGACCCAAAAGCGAATTAACGTAAACAGAGCTTCTTTAATAACAAAACAAAACGTAGGCTCGGATGGACCGGCAGGTTCCGACAGGACAAGGTTGCAGCAAACATGACGATAGTCTGGTTCAGGCATGAACAACACAAACAAGAATCCGACAAAGACAGGAGCAGAAACAGAGAGAGATATAGAGGACTAATCAGAGGGAAAAAGGGAACAGGTGGGAAAAGGGGTGACGAGGTAGTTAGGAGGAGACAAGGCACAGCTGGGGAAAAGAGGGGGAGAAAAGGTAACCTAACAACGACCAGCAGAGGGAGACAGGGTGAAGGGAAAGGACAGAAACAAGACACAACATGACAGTACATGACAGTACCCCCCCACTCACCGAGCGCCTCCTGGCGCACTCGAGGAGGAAACCTGGCGGCAACGGAGGAAATCATCGATCAGCGCACGGTCCAGCACGTCCCGAGAGGGAACCCAACTCCTCTCCTCAGGACCGTACCCCTCCCAATCTACTAGGTACTGATGACCACGGCCCCGAGGACGCATGTCCAAAATCCTACGGACCCTGTAGATGGGTGCGCCCTCGACAAGGATGGGGGGGGGGGGGGGGGGAAGACGAGCGGGGGCGCGAAGAACGGGCTTGATACAGGAGACATGGAAGACCGGGTGGACGCGACGAAGGTATCGCGGAAGAAGAAGTCGAACTGCGACAGGATTAATGACCTGAGAAATACGGAACGGACCAATGAACCGCGGGGTCAACTTGCGAGAAGTGGTCTTAAGGGGAAGGTTCTGAGTGGAGAGCCAAACTCTCTGACCGCGACAATATCTAGGACTCTTAGTTCTACGCTTATTAGCAGCCCTCACAGTCTGCGCCCTATAACGGCAAAGTGCAGACCTGACCCTCTTCCAGGTGCGCTCGCAACGTTGGACAAAAGCCTGAGCGGAGGGGACGCTGGACTCGGCGAACTGAGATGAGAACAGCGGAGGCTGGTACCCGAGGCTACTCTGAAAAGGAGATAGCCCGGTCGCAGACGAAGGAAGCGAGTTGTGGGCGTATTCTGCCCAGGGGAGCTGTTCTGACCAAGACGCAGGGTTGCGAAAAGAAAGACTGCGTAAGATGCGACCAATAGTCTGATTGGCCCGTTCTGCTTGACCGTTAGACTGGGGGTGAAAGCCGGAAGAGAGACTGACGGAAGCCCCAATCAAACGGCAAAACTCCCTCCAAAATTGAGACGTGAATTGCGGACCTCTGTCCGAAACGACGTCTGACGGAAGGCCATGAATTCTGAAAACATTCTCGATGATGATTTGTGCCGTCTCTTTAGCAGAAGGAAGCTTAGCAAGGGGAATAAAATGAGCCGCCTTAGAGAACCTGTCGACAACCGTAAGAATAACAGTCTTCCCCGCTGACGAAGGCAGTCCGGTGACAAAATCTAAGGCGATGTGAGACCACGGTCGAGAGGGAATGGGAAGCGGCCTGAGACGGCCGGCAGGAGGAGAGTTACCGGACTTAGTCTGCGCGCAGACCGAACAAGCAGCCACGAAGCGACGCGTGTCATGCTCCCGGGTGGGCCACCAAAAGCGCTGGCGAATGGAAGCAAGCGTACCCCGAACGCCAGGGTGGCCGGCTAACTTGGCAGAGTGAGCCCACTGAAGAACGGCCAGACGAGTAGGAACGGGAACGAAAAGAAGGTTCCTGGGACAAGCGCGCGGCGACGGAGTTTGAGTGAGTGCTTGCTTTACCTGCCTCTCAATTCCCCAGACAGTCAACCCGACAACACGCCCCTCAGGGAGAATCCCCTCGGGGTCAGTGGAGGCTACTGAAGAACTGAAGAGACGAGATAAAGCATCAGGCTTGGTGTTCTTAGAGCCCGGACGATAAGAAATCACGAACTCGAAACGAGCGAAAAACAGCGCCCAGCGC
>NC_092167.1:15476364-15593864 GCF_045791955.1 Oncorhynchus clarkii lewisi | reverse complement strand
AACCGTCATCAGCGCCTTCGGCGGGGTGCCAGATTCCTTAAAATCCCCAATTTGTGTCGAGGCTGGGAAATATCCTAAACATGTTATCAATCATTTTCCCCCTCCATCTTGTTATTTCCCCTGCTCTGACCTCACAGCACCCTAATGGAACCTACCCTGTTCTGTGGGAGGTGAGGAGAGAGGCCTGCGCCTGGATAAACAAAATGTCCAATCTGGCAACGCCATAGGGACCAGGAGGAGAGTGAAGATGAATAAGGGCTTAGATCAGGCAACACCTTGGGGTGCAGAGGGAAGTAGAGTTAGGGTCAGACCTAGCAACCCTGTAGGGAGCAGAGGGAAGTAGAGTTAGGGTCAGACCTAGCAACCCTGTAGGGACAGAGGGAAGTAGAATTAGGGTCAGACCTAGCAACCCTGTAGGGACAGAGGGAAGTAGAGTTAGGGTCAGACCTAGCAACCCTGTAGGGAGCAGAGGGAAGTAGAGTTAGGGTCAGACCAAGCAACCCTGTAGGGAGCAGAGGGAAGTAGAGTTAGGGTCAGACCTAGCAACCCTGTAGGGAGCAGAGGGAAGTAGAGTCAGGGTCAGACCTAGCAACCCTGTAGGGAGCAGAGGGAAGTAGAGTTAGGGTCAGACCTAGCAACCCTGTAGGGAGCAGAGGGAAGTAGAGTTAGGGTCAGACCTAGCAACCCTGTCGGGAGCAGAGGGAAGTAGAGTCAGGGTCAGACCTAGCAACCCTGTAGGGAGCAGAGGGAAGTAGAGTTAGGGTCAGACCTAGCAACCCTGTAGGGAGCAGAGGGAAGTAGAGTTAGGGTCAGACCTAGCAACCCTGTAGGGAGCAGAGGGAAGTAGAGTCAGGGTCAGACCTAGCAACCCTGTAGGGAGCAGAGGGAAGTAGAGTTAGGGTCAGACCTAGCAACCCTGTAGGGAGCAGAGGGAAGTAGAGTTAGGGTCAGACCTAGCAACCCTGTAGGGACAGAGGGAAGTAGAGTCAGGGTCAGACCTAGCAACCCTGTAGGGAGCAGAGGGAAGTAGAGTTAGGGTCAGACCTAGCAACCCTGTAGGGAGCAGAGGGAAGTAGAGTTAGGGTCAGACCTAGCAACCCTGTAGGGAGCAGAGGGAAGTAGAGTTAGGGTCAGACCTAGCAACCCTGTAGGGAGCAGAGGGAAGTAGAGTCAGGGTCAGACCTAGCAACCCTGTAGGGAGCAGAGGGAAGTAGAGTTAGGGTCAGACCTAGCAACCCTGTAGGGAGCAGAGGGAAGTAGAGTTAGGGTCAGACCTAGCAACCCTGTCGGGAGCAGAGGGAAGTAGAGTTAGGGTCAGACCTAGCAACCCTGTAGGGACAGAGGGAAGTAGAGTTAGGGTCAGACCTAGCAACCCTGTAGGGAGCAGAGGGAAGTAGAGTTAGGGTCAGACCTAGCAACCCTGTAGGGACAGAGGGAAGTAGAGTCAGGGTCAGACCTAGCAACCCTGTAGGGAGCAGAGGGAAGTAGAGTTAGGGTCAGACCTAGCAACCCTGTAGGGAGCAGAGGGAAGTAGAGTTAGGGTCAGACCTAGCAACCCTGTAGGGAGCAGAGGGAAGTAGAGTTAGGGTCAGACCTAGCAACCCTGTAGGGAGCAGAGGGAAGTAGAGTTAGGGTCAGACCTAGCAACCCTGTAGGGAGCAGATTTGGGTGAAATGGATTAAGGGGTCAGATTGTTGGGCTGCTAGCAGCAGTTGTGCCTGACACCAACTGCCCCAGAATGCACTAGCCGATTTCTCAGGGTGCTAAGAAGTGTGTGCATAGACTACAACAGGTTGTTTATTTAGCATGGAGGGCACTCCACATACGCTAGGTTACATTATACTGTGTGTAATGCTGGGCTATTTTATCAGCATGACAGACATTGACAGGGGACCTTAATGGTGACGTCACTGAAACAGGGCACAATGGAACCTTTCAATGGAACTCTACCTCTCTGTTTTTCTGTCTCTCTCACTTTGACCAATCAGGTTATAGAAGCGACTGCTCTCTGTTCTGACACTCCAGGTGTGAGTGACTAAGTCTACGCAGACACACACAGACACGCACAAACCCCACACACACACACAAGCACACACAAACACACACAAGCATACACAAACACACACACACACATTTAGATAACCTACCTTTGCCAGGCACAACAGCACTGGATGTCAGGTGGCTCCTGGGTATGTTGAAGGGAGAGGTCAGATCCAAACCCAACCCGTACTCCATTCTCAACTCCAGAGTTCTTCCCCCCCCCCCCTCTCTCTTTCTCATCCGTTATTCTTCCCTCCATACTATATCCCCCACTGTGTAATCCTGCGGTCCAGATGGCTTAATCCTGATAACCTGTTTCCACTCGCAACGATTAGGTCATCACATCTGTCTTAAACATAGAAATTGTGGAAATGTGGTTTGGAAACGTTTTGTTGCTATGGACACAGACCGTTATCTATGTTTATGGTGCCAAGTCTATGTGGACAGAGTAACAAACAAAGTGATGTACTGGAAACTCATATACCCAAACATCCTCACAGGAAGCAGGCGGCTGTGTCACTGCCTGACATTTAACATCACCATCATCAGGACCCCTTGGATTAATCCCGCTCGTCATCAGTGAAAAAACTTTGTGGCTAGTCATAATAAACATGTATTGACACGGGTTCAAAATATCTCATCCCAAACAACCTTGTGATTTTGGCTCTCTTGGCTGGACTCAGAGGAATGTCTACTGTCTGGTAGGTCTGTCTGTTAGAAACGTCAGTCTCTGGACTAACACATTATGTTTAACCAGTCTCTCTCCCTGTCCATCTCTTCACTCTTCCACTCACCCTATCCCCTGTTTCCACTCTTCTCTCCCTGTCCATCTCTTCACTCTTCCACTCACCCTATCCCCTGTTTCCACTCTTCTCTCCCTGTCCATCTCTTCACTCTTCCACTCACCCTATCCCCTGTTTCCACTCTTCTCTCCATGTCCATCTCTTCACTCTTCCACTCACCCTATCCCCTGTTTCCACTCTTCTCTCCCTGTCCATCTCTTCACTCTTCCACTCACCCTATCCCCTGTTTCCACTCTTCTCTACGTGTCTATCTCTTCACTCTTCCACTCACCCTATCCCCTGTTTCCACTCTTCTCTCCCTGTCCATCTCTTCACTCTTCCACTCACCCTATCTCCTGTTTCCACTCTTCTCTCCCTGTCCATCTCTTCACTCTTCCACTCACCCTATCCCCTGTTTCCACTCTTCTCTCCCTGTCTATCTCTTCACTCTTCCACTCACCCTATCCCCTGTTTCCACTCTTCTCTACCTGTCCATCTCTTCACTCTTCCACTCACCCTATCCCCTGTTTCCACTCTTCTCTCCCTGTCCATCTCTTCACTCTTCCACTCACCCTACCCCCTGTTTCCACTCTTCTCTCCCTGTCCATCTCTTCACTCTTCCACTCACCATACCACCTGTTTCCACTCTTCTCTACCTGTCCATCTCTTCACTCTTCCACTCACCCTATCCCCTGTTTCCACTCTTCTCTACCTGTCCATCTCTTCACTCTTCCACTCACCCTATCCCCTGTTTCCACTCTTCTCTACGTGTCCATCTCTTCACTCTTCCACTCACCCTATCCCCTGTTTCCACTCTTCTCTTCCTGTCCATATCTCTGTGTCTCCTCTCTACTTTATATTTCACTCTGCTCCTAATCTCTCCCTCTCTCTCTCTCCAGTGGAAACTGCTCTGTGGTCCTCGTTTGACCCTGGCTGTGGTGCCGTGCTAAAACTTTTATGAGCAGTGCCTTTTGGAACATTTAACTTGTGGACGGACTTCTTCCTCTCACTATGCTCCTCCTCACGCTTCACGCAGACCACTGAGATGGAGAGAGGAGAGAGAGAGAAAGAGAAAGAGAAAGAGAGAGAGAGAGAGAGAGAGAGAGAGAGAGAGAGCAGGCAAACTGACCATCTGTGCCACTGAGAATGAAGAGGAGACAATGGATGAATTCTACTTAAGTGATGCCCGAGAAGCTGGTGTTTGAAGGATTTTGGCACGGGTGCTGTTAGGCCTCGGTCTCGGACCTAACAACAACGGCTTCGAGGGCATTATCCCTTTTATACAATGAGATTCCAACATATTCCAAATAATGATTGACATATTTGAATTAAAAACATTATTTTGATTAATTTATTCACACTACTGTATTTCACCCTCCACGAGATATAGTCCAGACACAAATCAAGGGTTGATACCCAAGCAGGCTGGTCGTTCGTTCAATCGGTCCGGTTGCTAGAGACGTGGCCCAACCGGAATAACAGCAAAGTAGCTGCATTTGAGTTTGTTTAAGCTGTTTTCTAATGATTGTTTTTTTTATACATCCATAAAAATGAGCTAATGATGTGCGATTTCGCCTGGCGTAGAACATTTGCTCTCTGTTCAGAAGAAACTGAAGCTGGAATGACAGCAAACTAGCTGCATTTAGTGTTTTTCTACAGACATTTCTTGGTGTGTATGCCAGTCTGTCTGTCTCGTTCAGACTACCGACACGTTCATTACCATAGGACAGATGGAGAAGGAATTTCAACGGCAAGGTTATTGCTAATCTCCGCTGTTGAAAGCTAAACGTTAGTCTAAAAGAAATGGGAGATCATTTCTAGATGCTTTTTTACAGGGAAGATCTAGTTTATAAATTGCCTGGCTGGGCTGACGAGACAGTGGATTGCGCAGTCAGTTGGAACAGAGTAAATGGGCATTTCAACGTCATAGATTTAGCCGGTGGTAACTTGTGGAATAGACACCAGCTGGACTGCGGTTTTAGCCAATGAGCATCCGGTATTAGACACATTCATTTTATAATCTCATATACCTGTACTTCTGCTCAGGTTCATTGAATCCAAAGATGAAATACAGAGCATATCCTCAGCCTCCTCGGATAACCAGTGGAAATAGACAGTACACCAATGCAAAATTAACAGCTGGATTAGATACATGGAAACATATATTGTTTTAGACAGAATACTATATAACAGAGCAACATGATTATTACACCAATATCATTTCAGGGGTTCTCAGTGTGAGACTGATGTTGTCATTTGATTTGATGTGCTTCCACCCCGTTAATAGATCTTACATATAGCCCATTCAATTCCCTCTACCCAGACTGCAACACTAAACACATGGCCCTCTAACAATAAGGCGACATATTCAACTGGCTGTTGAAAAGTTGGACCTTTTCCTAAGTCCTCTGTATCTAAATGCTGTACACGACACCAGAGAAATGGCTGGAAGTCTGTGGGGGGAGAAACCATATCAATCCAACATAGAGGACTTCCTTTATAAAGAAAGATATTAGCAGGGGGTGAGGTGTTTTGGGGGGAGGTGGTGGTGGGGATGGTGGAGGTGGTGGTGCAATCAGAGTTATTCTCCTCTCTTGGCTAGCCAGAGTTGCTTATCCTTGGTGGCTGCTAGAGAGGTAGGGGGTGTGGGATGTAGGGTAGGGGGTGATTGGGGGGGGGGGGGGTTCTGGCCCTGCTCGGACATTCTTCTGAGCTGACTGCCTCTGACACATGCTAACAATTAGAGATACTGTTGTCGGGCGAGAGAGAGAGAGAGAGAGGGTGAGGAAGACAGGGAGAGAGTGAGAGAGCGAGAGAGAGAAGGTAATGGAGAGGGCGAGAGAGAGGGAGAAAGAGAGAGAGAAAGAGAGAGAGAGAGAGCGGCTGAGATGAAGAGACAGAGACAGAGACGAAGAGAGAGAGAGGAGAGACAAAAAGAAAGATGAGGAGAGAGAGTGGTCTCACTCATTTCCCTCAGCTCCAGTAAAGTTAGATAGCAGGGAAGGATCTGCAAGGATCTACAACAGTTAATACTTCTACTACCCCATAGGGTCTACTACCACAGAGCCTGAACACTGTCTAACACCAGGAGACCAGGAGGTAACTTGGAACCTCTCAGAGTGTTGGGGTAACATTGGGGGTAAGGTTACATT
This sequence comes from Oncorhynchus clarkii lewisi, assembly GCF_045791955.1. Classification (NCBI taxonomy): domain Eukaryota; kingdom Metazoa; phylum Chordata; class Actinopteri; order Salmoniformes; family Salmonidae; genus Oncorhynchus; species Oncorhynchus clarkii. Next base: position 15,587,890 of record NC_092167.1, on the reverse strand, counting down.
TTTATCACACACACCAGAGACTTGCTGAAGGAGTGAGACCATCAACATAAGAACCAGTCACCACCACCACCCTCTCTCTCGCCCTCTCCATACTGCCCTCTCCCTTGCTCTCTCTCCATACTGCCCTCTCCCTTGCTCTTTCTCCATACTGCTCTCTCCCTTGCTCTCTCTCCATACTGCTCTCTCCCTTGCTCTCTCTCCATACTGCCCTCTCCCTTGCTCTCTCTCCATACTGCTCTCTCCCTTGCTCTCTCTCCATACTGCCCTCTCCCTTGCTCTCTCTCCATACTGCTCTCTCCCTTGCTCTCTCTCCATACTACTATCTCCCTTGCTCTCTCTCCATACTGCCCTCTCCCTTGCTCTCTCTCCATACTACTCTCTCCCTTGCTCTCTCTCCATACTACTCTCTCCCTTGCTCTCTCTCCATACTACTCTCTCCCTTGCTCTCTCTCCATACTGCTCTCTCCCTTGCTCTCTCTCCATACTGCCCTCTCCCTTGCTCTCTCTCCATACTGCTCTATCCCTTGCTCTCTCTCCATACTACTCTCTCCCTTGCTCTCTCTCCATACTACTCTCTCCCTTGCTCTCTCTCCATACTACTACTCTCTCCCTTGCTCTCTCTCCATACTACTCTCTCCCTTGCTCTCTCTCCATACTGCCCTCTCCCTTGCTCTCTCTCCATACTACTCTCATACTATACTACTCTCTCCCTTGCTCTCTCTCCATACTGCCCTCTCCCTTGCTCTCTCTCCATACTACTCTCTCCCTTGCTCTCTCTCCATACTACTCTCTCCCTTGCTCTCTCTCCATACTGCTCTCTCTCCCTTGCTCTCTCTCCATACTACTCTCTCCCTTGCTCTCTCTCCATACTACTCTCTCCCTTGCTCTCTCTCCATACTACTCTCTCTCCCTTGCTCTCTCTCCATACTACTCTCTCCCTTGCTCTCTCTCCATACTGCCCTCTCCCTTGCTCTCTCTCCATACTGCTCTCTCCCTTGCTCTCTCTCCATACTGCCCTCTCCCTTGCTCTCTCTCCATACTGCTCTCTCCCTTGCTCTCTCTCCATACTGCTCTCTCTCCCTTGCTCTCTCTCCATACTGCTCTCTCCCTTGCTCTCTCTCCATACTACTATCTCCCTTGCTCTCTCTCCATACTGCCCTCTCCCTTGCTCTCTCTCCATACTACTCTCTCCCTTGCTCTCTCTCCATACTACTCTCTCCCTTGCTCTCTCTCCATACTACTCTCTCCCTTGCTCTCTCTCCATACTGCTCTCTCCCTTGCTCTCTCTCCATACTGCCCTCTCCCTTGCTCTCTCTCCATACTGCTCTCTCTCCATCCCTCTGCTCTCTCTCCATACTACTCTCTCCCTTGCTCTCTCTCCATACTACTCTCTCCCTTGCTCTCTCTCCATACTGCTACTCTCTCCCTTGCTCTCTCTCCATACTACTCTCTCCCTTGCTCTCTCTCCATACTGCCCTCTCCCTTGCTCTCTCTCCATACTACTCTCTCCCTTGCTCTCTCTCCATACTGCCCTCTCCCTTGCTCTCTCTCCATACTACTCTCTCCCTTGCTCTCTCTCCATACTACTCTCTCCCTTGCTCTCTCTCCATACTGCCCTCTCCCTTGCTCTCTCTCCATACTACTCTCTCCCTTGCTCTCTCTCCATACTACTCTCTCCCTTGCTCTCTCTCCATACTACTCTCTCCCTTGCTCTCTCTCCATACTACTCTCTCCCTTGCTCTCTCTCCATACTGCCCTCTCCCTTGCTCTCTCTCCATACTACTCTCTCCCTTGCTCTCTCCATACTGCCCTCTCCCTTGCTCTCTCTCCATACTACTCTCTCCCTTGCTCTCTCTCCATACTCCTCTCTCCCTTGCTCTCTCTCCATACTGCCCTCTCCCTTGCTCTCTCTCCATACTACTCTCTCCCTTGCTCTCTCTCCATACTCTCTCTCCCTTGCTCTCTCTCCATACTGCTCTCTCCCTTGCTCTCTCTCCATACTACTCTCTCCCTTGCTCTCTCTCCACTCTCTCCCTTGCTCTCTCTCCATACTGCCCTCTCCCTTGCTCTCTCTCCATACTACTCTCTCCCTTGCTCTCTCTCCATACTACTCTCTCCCTTGCTCTCTCTCCATACTACTCTCTCCCTTGCTCTCTCTCCATACTGCTCTCTCCCTTGCTCTCTCTCCATACTGCCCTCTCCCTTGCTCTCTCTCCATACTGCTCTATCCCTTGCTCTCTCTCCATACTACTCTCTCCCTTGCTCTCTCTCCATACTGCTCTCTCCCTTGCTCTCTCTCCATCCTACTCTCTCCCTTGCTCTCTCTCCATACTACTCTCTCCCTTGCTCTCTCTCCATACTGCCCTCTCCCTTGCTCTCTCTCCATACTACTCTCTCCCTTGCTCTCTCTCCATACTGCCCTCTCCCTTGCTCTCTCTCCATACTACTCTCTCCCTTGCTCTCTCTCCATACTACTCTCTCCCTTGCTCTCTCTCCATACTGCCCTCTCCCTTGCTCTCTCTCCATACTACTCTCTCCCTTGCTCTCTCTCCATACTACTCTCTCCCTTGCTCTCTCTCCATACTACTCTCTCCCTTGCTCTCTCTCCATACTACTCTCTCCCTTGCTCTCTCTCCATACTGCCCTCTCCCTTGCTCTCTCTCCATACTACTCTCTCCCTTGCTCTCTCCATACTGCCCTCTCCCTTGCTCTCTCTCCATACTACTCTCTCCCTTGCTCTCTCTCCATACTGCTCTCTCCCTTGCTCTCTCTCCATACTGCTCTATCACTTGCTCTCTCTCCATACTACTCTCTCCCTTGCTCTCTCTCCATACTGCTCTCTCCCTTGCTCTCTCTCCATACTACTCTCTCCCTTGCTCTCTCTCCATACTACTCTCTCCCTTGCTCTCTCTCCATACTGCCCTCTCCCTTGCTCTCTCTCCATACTGCTCTCTCCCTCGTTCTCTCTCCATACTGCTCTCTCTCCATACTGCCCTCTCCCTCGTTCTCTCTCCATACTGCTCTCTTCCCCTTTTCTCTCTCTGTCATTGCTCCCCACCACATTGCACAGTCATGTCAGAGACCCATTACAGAACCACAGTATTTAGCCTTGGATAGTGATACAGGAAACACATACACACATACACACAGCTACTACTGGAGATACCACAACTTTCCCCCCTGTTAAATTCACAACAACAATGTGAACCCACAATGGGGTCAATCATACCGCAGTCAAATGAACCGACCAACCAATCAGAGGGCCACGCTCAACTTCTCTTTTTCTCTCATCAGGACTGAGTCAGAGAGAGGGGATGGAGAGAGAGACATAGAGAGGGAGAGAGAGTGAGAGAGAGAGAGAGAGAGAGAGAGAGGGAGAGAGAGAGAGAGATGTACTCATTCATCAAAGAGCAGAGTAAGTTATAACTTTATGAGTAAGCGGAGGTCCATCTAATGTCATAAGGATGGTCTGTTTGAGTCATAATGTCATAACGGATGGTCTGTTTGAGCCATAATGTCATAACGGATGGTCTGTTTGAGTCATAATGTCATAACGGATGTTCTGTTTGAGTCATAATGTCATAACGGATGGTCTGTTTGAGTCATAATGTCATAACGGATGGTCTGTTTGAGTCATAATGTCATAACGGATGGTCTGTTTGAGTCATAATGTCATAAGGATGGTCTGTTTGAGTCATAATGTCATAACGGATGTTCTGTTTGAGTCATAATGTCATAACGGATGGTCTGTTTGAGTCATAATGTCATAACGGATGGTCTGTTTGAGTCATAATGTCATAACGGATGTTCTGTTTGAGTGATAATGTCATAACGGATGGTCTGTTTGAGTCATAATGTCATAACGGATGTTCTGTTTGAGTCATAATGTCATAACGGATGGTCTGTTTGAGTCATAATGTCATAACGGATGTTCTGTTTGAGTCATAATGTCATAACGGATGGTCTGTTTGAGTCATAATGTCATAACGGATGGTCTGTTTGAGTCATAATGTCATAACGGATGGTCTGTTTGAGTCATAATGTCATAAGGATAGTCTGTTTGAGTCATAATGTCATAACGGATGGTCTGTTTGAGTCATAATGTCATAACGGATAGTCTGTTTGAGTCATAATGTCATAACGGATGGTCTGTTTGAGTCATAATGTCATAACGGATGGTCTGTTTGAGTCATAATGTCATAACGGATGTTCTGTTTGAGTCATAATGTCATAACGGATGGTCTGTTTGAGTCATAATGTCATAACGGATGGTCTGTTTGAGTCATAATGTCATAACGGATGGTCTGTTTGAGTCATAATGTCATAAGGATGGTCTGTTTGAGTCATAATGTCATAACGGATGTTCTGTTTGAGTCATAATGTCATAACGGATGGTCTGTTTGAGTCATAATGTCATAACGGATGGTCTGTTTGAGTCATAATGTCATAATGGATGGTCTGTTTGAGTCATAATGTCATAACGGATGGTCTGTTTGAGTCATAATGTCATAACGGATGGTCTGTTTGAGTCATAATGTCATAACGGATGGTCTGTTTGAGTCATAATGTCATAACGGATGGTCTGTTTGAGTCATAATGTCATAACGGATGGTCTGTTTGAGTCATAATGTCATAACGGATGGTCTGTTTGAGTCATAATGTCATAAGGATGGTCTGTTTGAGTCATAATGTCATAACGGATGTTCTGTTTGAGTCATAATGTCATAACGGATGGTCTGTTTGAGTCATAATGTCATAACGGATGGTCTGTTTGAGTCATAATGTCATAATGGATGGTCTGTTTGAGTCATAATGTCATAACGGATGGTCTGTTTGAGTCATAATGTCATAACGGATGGTCTGTTTGGGTCATAATTTCATAACGGATGTTCTGTTTGAGTCATAATGTCATAAGGATGGTCTGTTTGAGTCATAATGTCATAACGGATGTTCTGTTTGAGTCATAATGTCATAACGGATGGTCTGTTTGAGTCATAATGTCATAAGGATGGTCTGTTTGAGTCATAAGGTCATAACGGATGGTCTGTTTGAGTCATAATGTCATAACGGATAGTCTGTTTGAGTCATAATGTCATAACGGATGTTCTGTTTGAGTCATAATGTCATAACGGATGGTCTGTTTGAGTCATAATGTCATAACGGATGGTCTGTTTGAGTCATAATGTCATAACGGATGGTCTGTTTGAGTCATAATGTCATAACGGATAGTCTGTTTGAGTCATAATGTCATAACGGATGTTCTGTTTGAGTCTTAATGTCTTCACGGATGGTCTGTTTGAGTCATAATGTCATAACGGATGTTCTGTTTGAGTCATAATGTCATAACGGATAGTCTGTTTGAGTCATAATGTCATAACGGATGTTCTGTTTGAGTCATAATGTCATCACGGATCGTCTGTTTGAGTCATAATGTCATAACGGATGGTCTGTTTGAGTCATAATGTCATAACGGATAGTCTGTTTGAGTCATAATGTCATAACGGATGTTCTGTTTGAGTCATAATGTCATAACGGATGGTCTGTTTGAGTCATAATGTCATAACGGATGGTCTGTTTGAGTCATAATGTCATAACGGATGGTCTGTTTGGGTCATAATGTCATAACGGATAGTCTGTTTGAGTCATAATGTCATAACGGATGGTCTGTTTGAGTCATAATGTCATATACTACTGTGTCTTAGTGCCGGGAAAAGGGATACGCAACTCTTCAGGACCCCCACCTAAAACCCCCCTCAGCGCCAGAGGTCTCAGTCACCTTTTCCTCGCCCCGTCATACCCTCGTAATTTCCCTCTCCTCTCTCCCGACCCCCTCTCTCCACATTCTCTCTCCTAACCCCTCTCATTCTCCCCACTTCCCTGCCTCCTCTCTTTTAACTAACCCCTCTTTCACAGTCCTCTCCCCCGCCCCCTCTCCCCATGCCACTCTGGGGCTGTATGTGGGTCTATTTTAGGCGCCTGTTAGTGGAGGAAGCCCAGAGCCCCAGAGCCCAGCTGTCTGCTCATCAATCAGCTGCCCCCTTCCCCAAATGAGTGAAGCTGACCTGGGCCAGGCTGGCCCCTCACTGCCCCTCCAGACTACCAGACTACCAGACAACCAGAGAGCCGGAAGGCCAAACCACCAGAACCAGGGGGGAGGGGGATATCAGTCTGAATTTCCTGTGGCAGTAACCTTTCCCGTTCTTACTTGACTTCCAACTCTCCATGTCACACACTCTGTGACACACACTGATTTCCAAATCTCCAAGTCACACACCCTCTAGTCTTCCTTCCCTGCCTGCTGGCATCCATGAGTGTGTGTGTATCATGTGTGTGAAGGAGTAAGACAGAGTGAATGAGTGTGTGAGTGTGTGTGTTCTCCAGCTCTTCTGTTACCCAACACTCCCCTCCACCCCCCACTGAGAGAGAGAGAGCCATGGCAGGTGCCCTTCTGAAAGGATCACTCTTTTCACCAATGTCACTCAGCCACCCTGGTCCGACCCTTCCCAATGACTCTGTCTGCTTGTAGACCCATTTCCCCTTTATCACACTGTATCCTGGGTAGCCCTAACAGATATTGGACCAGATAACCCCTCAAAGCTGACCCAATTTCAGTTTGTCCTGAGGATGAATCAACAACATTGTAGTTACTCCACAATACTAACATAAATGACAGAGTGAAAAGAATAAAGCCTTTACAGAATACAAATATTCCAAAATATGCATCCTGTTTGCAATAAGGCGCTAAAGTAATAATGCAAAACAATTTGGCAAAGAAATGTACTTTTTGTACTGAATACAAAGCGTTATGTTTGGGGCAAATCCAACACAACACATAACTGAGTACCACTCTTCAAGCATGGTGGCGGATGCATCATGTTATGGGTATGCTTGTCATCGGCAAGGACTAGGGAGTTTTTTAGGATAAAAAGCATTGGAATAGAGCTAAGCACAGGCAAAATCTGAGAGGAAAACCTGGCTCAGTCTGCTTTCCAACAGACAGTGGGAGACATAGTCACCTTTCAGCTGGAAAATAACCTAAAATATAAGGCCAAATATACACTGGAGTTTCTTACCAAGATGACATTGAATGTTCCTGAGTGGCCTAGTTATAGTTCTGACTTAAATCGCCTTGAAAATCTATGACAATACTTGAAAATAGCTGTCTAGCAATGATCAACAACCAACTTGACAGAGCTTGAATAATGTTTTTGAGAATATTGGGGCAAATATTGTACAATCCAGGTATGCTAAGCTCTTAGAGACTTACACAAAAACAGTCACAGCTGTAGTCTCTGCTAAAGGTGATTCTAACATCTATTGACTTAGGGGAATGAATACGTATCTATTAAATTAGTGTTTTATTTTTCATAAATAAAATTAAATATCATAGAGTTTGGTCAAAGAGGATGAAGAAATCGATGATATTTTATTTCATTCATGACCCAGAGGAAGGCACAGTGATGCCGAAACGTTGGTAAATACCCATTAAATTGCTGGGCCATTACACATGGAGTGTGTGACTTTCTTTATTTTGATAGTTTATAATTCATGAAAAAATGTACAGTAATATATCTTGTGTGGATCCTTGACCCCAAAAAAAGGATAATTAAATCAATTTGAATCCCATTTTGTAACAAAACTAAATGTTTGAAAAGTCAAGGGGTGTGAATACTTTCTGATGGCAATGTATGTGACAGAGAGTAAACAACGTGTAAGATGAAGAAAACAACAAAGGCCAGAGTGGTGAACTGGGGTCTGTACCACTGATGGCTGTTGCCATGCTCTTATCAAGAGTTGGCCAACACAGCCACAACACATCAGCACAACAGATGTTGACAACAAGGATGCTTTGATGTGCCGCCTTTTCTCATGAACCTGTTTCAGATTCTGAGAATAAATATTATAGCATTGATTAGTTTTAAGGCAGAACATGAGCCAAGGATCATTTTGGGGTGGCAGGTAGCCTAGTGGTTAGAGCGTTGGACTAGTAACCGAAAGGTTGCTAGATCGAATCCCCGAGCCGACAAGGTAAAAATCTGTTGTTCTGCCCCTGAACAAGGCAGTTAACCCACTGTTCCTAGGCCGTCATTGAAAATAAAAATTTGTTCTTAACTGATTTACCTAGTTAAATTAAGGTACAAAAAATATCCTTAGAACCACATTCTCTGAGCACAAGGTGCATTCATAAATCACTGTTATAAGGTTCAGCAACAGAGGAGCCCTCTACAGGGCCAGTCTTAACAATACACTACTTACTGTCTTTCCTGCTGGCTGCTGCATCATCATCATCATCATCATCATAATCATAATCATATGCCACCAGGGGTCTTTCCATAGTCCCCAAATCCAGAACGAATTCAAGAAAGCGTACAGTATTATATAGAGCCCTTATTGCATGGAACTTCCTTCCATCTCATATTGCTCCAATAAACAGCAGACCTGGTTTCCAAAAACAGATAAAGCAACACCTCGCGGCACAACGCCTCTCCCCTATTTGACCTAGATAGTTTGTTTGTATGCACTGATATGTAGGCTACGTGTGCCTTTTATGTATGTAGTTCTGTCCATGAACTGTTCTTGTCTATCGACGTTCTGTATTATGTCATGCTTCATGTTTCATGTTTTGTGTGGACCCCAGGAAGAGTAGCTGCTGCTTTTGCAACAGGTAATGGTGATCCTAATAAAAAATAAACAAATAAATCATCAGAATCCACATTAGAACCAGTTAGGGACATCAGTCTGAGCCCCTGCCTCAATGATGTTGTTATTGGTTCTCCAAGAACATATCCTACATCCTGGAGCCTCTGGTTCTAAAACATTGCATTACAAAACATTAAGAGCACCTGCTCTTTCCATGACATAGACTGACCAGATGAATGCAGGAGAAAGCTATGATCCCTTACTCATGACATCTGTTAAATCCACTTAAATCCACAGCGTAGATGAACGGGAGGACACAGTTTAAAGAAGGATTTTTAAGCCTTGAAACCATTGAGACATGGATTGGGTGTGTGCCATTCAGAGGGTGAATGAACGGGGTCTTTTGAACGGGGTACGGTAGTAAAACACTGCTGTGTTTTTCACGCTCAACAGTCTCTCGGGTGTATCAAGAATGGTCCACCACCCAAAGAACATTCAGCCAACTGTGGGAAGCATTTGAGTCAACATGGGTCAGCATCCCTGTGGAACGCTTTCGACACCTTGTACTGTAGAGTTCATGCCCAGACAAAATCAGGCTGTTCTGAGGGCAAAAGGAGGGGGGATGAAGTCTACAAGGTGTTGAAAGCGTTCCACAGGGATGCTGCCCCATGTTGACTCCAATGCTTCCCACAGTTGTGTCAAATTGACTGGATATCCTTTGGGAGGTTTGACCATTTTTGATACACACAAGAAACTGTTGAGCGTGAAAATCCCAGCAGCGATGCAGTTCTTGACACACTCAAACTGATGTGCCTGGCAACTACTACCATACCCTGTTCAAAGGCACTTAAATATGTTGTCTCTGCCCATTCACCCTCTGAATGGCACACATACACAATCCATGTCTCAATTGTCTCAAGGCTTAAAAATCCTTCTTTAACCTGCCTCCTCCGCTTCATATACACTTATTGAAGTGGATTTAGCAGGTGACATCAATAAGGGATCATAGCTTACACCTGGATTCACCTGGTCAGTCTATGTCATGGAAAGAGCAGGTGTTCCTAATGTTTTGTGCACTCAGTGTATATACAAATAGCTGGATATATACAAATGATTTGTAGACTACTTGTTACTTATTCATCTTTAGTCCACATACTTGAACACATGAGATAGAGATGCCAAATCACTACATCATTCAGAAGCAACTATAAAGACATTGCCTAATCCAAATTGGAGACTATCCATTCGATGAGAACGCTCCAAATGACTCATTCAGTATTTCATTTCATGAACAACAAATGACAGCAGCCAAGTTGGTTAAACCTGAGATTGTAATGACTCTCAATTGGCAGTATCGTTTCTAATGGGACCATGCATGAGTTACACAGTAATAACACACAGGGATCCAAAGGCATGCACCGAATCCAGAATCTCTCTGTTTCCCGGATCCAGCTGAAAGCAGTCTTTGTCGGGGAGTCAGAAAGGGGACATTTCTTGTTTGGCGCATCCTGAACACATCGCGCCGTGGTCTGGTCACTCTTACGCACAGAAGTACATATCGACGACGTGCGTAATTTGCGTCAAAAAGTACAGTGCATTTCAGTTATGCACTGTTTATAACGCATGCAACAATAGCTATGGAGAAGTGTATACAGTGAAAACACAACTCTGAACAATCTAATCATGGAACAATCAACAACACAACTAGGAATACGTTTTACTCTAATAAATAAAAAGCTGCATTGCGCATTACTTTTCTATAAGATCAAAATGTGTTTAATTCATTTTGAGGAGAAATCAATCTCAGACTCATTTCCCTGACTCAAATACGCCCTCTAAACAGTAACGGCACCCCCAAAAGTGGCTATCCCAGACAGAGTGGACAAAGCATCAACTTTCAACATGTTCCGAGAAACCCAACCATTGCGCTATATCGGTCCTAAATACAAACACCACTTACCTATCGATACCAGCTTTATGTGTTCTCTCTCCAAGAATTCCAGCGCAACGGACACATTTTCCAGTTTCATTTGTCTGAAGTTAGGTCTGGCGTGGTACTTTCTGTACATTTTCTTCTGGCTCAAAACCTCCAGAAGACCGATGAGCTTGAGCCCGTCGGTCAGGTCTTTCTGTAGGTCGTTGATCCGCTTGTTGAGGCACTTGAGGTGCTCGTTGCACCACCTGGTGAAGGTGTTCTGTTGTATTTTCTTCCAGGGCGCATCCTCAGCGAGGTCCTTCTCCGTAGCCGGCATCTCTTCCTCGTCGTCCCCGTTGTCCGTACTCTTGTAGTACTGCGGCGGCTGCTGCTGCTCGTAGTACGTATTATTGCTCATCATGTTGTCGGTTTCCGTGCCCTTTTTATACCACATTCAGTGGGGCCAGTGTGTGAACGTTACGGCACGCAAGGGAGCGTGGAAAGAAATAAAAAAAAACTGTTTATTGCGGGCCAGTGCCAAGCTTGAGCATTGGCCGTGAAAAAAGTTGTAAAACTAGGAAAAATATGAAAGCAAGAGTAAACGAGATTTTCGTTTGTACTTGTGATGGGAGTGGAGTTTGTCAAACCAAGCAGTCTGTCAGTGGGATTAATTAAATAATCCGTTTATCGTTTCCAATGTGGACGGTCTCCTGGCTTTAAATTTATCAGAATTGTGAAAAAAGTGGTAGCTGCATCCTAATAGACACCTTGGCACGGAAGAAGAATAGACTGTAGAAAGATGAAGGCGTTGTCTGTGGACAGGACCGCTAGTAGCCCTACGAAGTCGGCGGCGGCAGCCTGCTTGGTGATGTCCGTTACACTTGAGTAGCTAAATGAAGCTCTAGGCAGGACAGGTTTTTAAAAAGCTCGGCACCCCTGAAGCTCGCGTCAGGCCCCTCGACTCCCTGGAATGCCCCCGTCATGACCATATACAACTGCAGGATGGGTATTCTCTAATCAGACGAAGATAGCGAGATGCAACACCATTGGGTAACATAAGAGAAGGGGGTCAACGATTGGCCCTGGGGCGCCATAACAGTTGTGACACTTCTCGTTATTTTTAGGCTCTCCAAATTGGGCGAGGGGGACGGAGCTTTGAGGTTGTTGTAAAAGTGAACGGTGACCAGGGCCTACTGGGCCTTTAATAACAATTGGACTATGAAGGGAAAAATGATGCCAGCATCTTCAACAGATCCAACCTTTACCAGCCAGGGTTATTCTTGCTGTCACTCATATGTCCACTGACGCAGAATTGTGTTTATAAACATATATATTTGTCAACATAATAAATAAACTCACATGACAAGCTAACTAATTAATAAGATAACATCAAACCTTTTGACGCTTAATTAACAAGAGGAAGATCATACAGGATTCTTGGGTTGACAGGGGTTTCAAAAGCGGCTCTCTTTCTCTAGTTCTTTTGGTCTCTCACTCTTTCGCTCTCTCACTCACTTGCTCTTTCTCTCGCTCGCGTGCGCGCGCTCGCGCACACACACACAACCAAATGGGGTAAAGTTAAAACAGTGTTTGATTGCATGTCTGGTGTTGTCCGCCCCATGGCTGACTCTGTGGTGAGCTATGTAAATGCTATGCGGCCTGAGTCTTTTCCTGGAAGTGACACTGGTAGCTATGTGGTCACGGTTGACCTCTGACCCATGATGTAGGGTCCATCCTGAATTAATTAAGCCAAATGAAAGTTACTCCTGAGGTGGTGACCTGTGGCACCCTCTATAACCACTGAGCTTATTATTATTTGACTCTGCTGGTCATCTATGAGTGTTTGAACATCTTGAAGAACAGTCTGGGGTTAAGTATTCTGGCCACCCCTCAGAGCCTGGTTCCTCTCTAGGTTTCTTCATAGGTTCCTACCTTTCTAGGGAGATTTTGCTAGCCAGTGTGCTTCTACGTCTGTATTGCTTGCTCTCTGGGGTTTTAGGCTGGGTTTCTGTACAAGCACTTTGTGACAGCTGCTGATGTAAAAAGGGCTTTATAAATACATTTGATTGATTGATTGATTGATTGATTAAGCAATTAACATCCCATCATTCTTAGGGTCATGTATAAAAAAAATCCCAGTTGCCCATTATTTTGGCTACAATGGCTGGAAGAATAGATCTCAGTGACTTTGAAAGAGGGGTCTCAAAGAAGCATGGGTTTAAAGTGTGTGTGTGTGTGTGTGTGTGTGTGTGTGTGTGTGTGTGTGTGTGTGTGTGTGTGTGTGTGTGTCATAGTCACCAGATCTCATTCAAATGGAACAGTTATTGGAGAGAATCTGGAGCGGTGCCTGAGAGAGCAGTTTCCACCACCATCAACAAAACACCAGATTATGGAATTTCTCGTGGAAGAAGGGTATTGCATACTGCCAATAGAGTTTCAGACACTTGTAGAATCGATGCCAAGGCGCATTGAAGATGTTCTGGTGCCTTGTGGTAGCCCAAAGCCCTATGAAGATGCTTTATGTTGATGTTTCCTTTATTTTGGCAGTTACCTGGCAGTTACCACACACTCAAGAGTTAAATAACAGGTAAGGCCTTTATAAAAAAATATAAAAAAAATACTCAAACTCATTCCAAAACACGGCAAATGTGAAAAACAAAAACTTGCATCACATTTCATGAATCAAAAAGTCTGTCATTTTAGTGCCTTGTGCGCACAATGCTGTGGGTGGGGTGCTCAGCTCTGCTACTCTTGGAGTCTGGGTTGGCCTGAGGGTCCTCCCCACCCTCCCTGCTCCTCTTACGGGACTTGGACAGCTGGGAGAAGAGGTCCTGCTGGTTCTCTCTGGAGCTCTTCATGCTGCACTAGCAGTAAGTCATGGCTCTGGTGACTGTTTCTCTCGTCAGAGAAGCCAAGCCACATCACCTCTCTCCCCCTATGCCTCTCACCATGGCTGGGCCTGGAGTAGCAGTAGAGGTTAGGGTGACTCTCCCTTCTCCAGCTCTGGCTGTGGCCAGGTTGGCTGTGGCCAGGTTGGCTGTGGCCAGGTTGGCTGGAGGCAGCAAGAGGGACACTGCACTTCTGAAGGGACTCCATGTTAGGCTCCCACACATCCAGCACCAGGTAAGACTGGATGTCCTTCAGCTCTAAGCAGTCTTTGATAGGCTGGGCCCTTGGTGCAGACACTTCAGACACCCAGAATGTCTTCTTCACAATGTGGACAACTGAGGGCAGCCATCCTGACCGAAGTGGAATGTTTTCTGTTTTCAAAGGAAGACAGATTTGTAAGTCAAGTGTTGAACAGGAGACAAAGCCACATGTATTTTTCCGTTATTGAATTACCTTACATTTATGCACGAGTTATTTTACAGACAAATTTGACTTTTGAACATTTAAAAAGCCTTAGCTTTCTTGCCCAGTTTGGTGATTATAGCTAGAGAAGAAGAGGATTTGTCAGGAGTCATTGTAACACACGTCTATATACATTGTCAAAATTCTAGAATATCACAGGAATTAATTTATGATGTCATCACTGGATTTTCCCATGTAAATCTTGTTTTGGCAACTGATAAATTTGCAGAACTAGAATGCTTGCATCAGAGGTCTAGAGTAACAATGAATGTGATGAGTATGATTCTTTATCCAACATTCCACCTTGATATGACACCTCTTGATTATCAGTCAGATCTTCAGTATTTACAAAAACAAAATACACAAGTTAGACATGTATCTGGCAGCACACAGGTTACTTGCAACTTTTTGTGCTTTCCAATAGTATAATTTCATCATAATTATGAGTGCCACAACTCTGAATGCCAATGGGCAGCGTTGCCTACTGGGACCGGGATGCTCTGTATGATTCAGAAATGCAGTTGTAATGGTCAGTGTTGACTCCTTTACCCTCAATAAGGAGAGTTAGCTTAAACAGTGGGGGACACAGGAAGGGAACACACACACACTCAGAGGCAGTAGGCCCAGAATATCTACATCTCTCCCCCTCTTGTGTGGGTGATCTCACACCTCAGTCAGCAGGAGAGAGCATCAACATGTAATTGAGCTCTCAAACACAGTGTCTGAGACTCACTGGACTCACGTCTTCCATAATGTTGCTTTCTGAGGGGAAGGAAATGCCTGAAAACACCTGAAATGTCTACATGAACTAGTAACTGCCCGAGCACTGCTTACAGTGCCTTCAGAATGTATTCACACTCCTTGACTTTTTCCACAATTTGTTGTGTTACAAAGTGGGATATAATGGATTTAACTGTATTTTTTTGGTCAACAATCTACCACTCAGGTACATTAACTGCCTTCTTGGTAAGCAACTCCAGTGTAGATTTGGCCTTTTGTTTTAGGTTACTGTGGCGACAGGTGGTTAGAGCATTGGGCCGGTAACCGAAAAGTTGCTGGATCAAATCCCCGAGCTGACAAGGTAAAAATCTGTCATTCTGCCCCTGAACAAGGCAGTTAACCAACTGTTTCTAAGCCATAATTGAAAATAATAATTTGTTCTTAATTGACTTGCCTAGTTAAATCGAGGTAAAAAAAAATATATAAAAAATGGCCTGCTGAAAGGTGAATTCATCTCCCATCATTTGTTTTGGCTCTGTCCATATCTAGCTTGTTTTTGGTCGCAGGTTCAGGAATGGCTGAAGAATTGCAACATTTCCCGTTAACTTTGCATTTAGCACCACTGGGTGATCTGAAAGGTCATAATCAATTGAGCAATAATATAATAATACTCCTAGCAAAAAAAATGTGTCTTTAATTTACAATCTGCCGAAGCCATGATAATAGAAACGTTCAGAACTTTTGTGAAACATCACAGCACAGTTGAAAAAAAAATATAGCAAATAGAAATCCCAAAATGGATGGTGTTCATAGATAAATGGGAGGGGTTGAGGGTAGCTGAAGGACTAAAGACAAGCAAAATATAACTGATGTAAAATATACCGTGTCCATAGAATGTATATAGTATGTATAAGATGGAAGTAGAAGTCTAATTAGGGGAGTGGTGGTAGGTTTAGGGGGAATAATAAAGGACAATATATATAGAAAACAAAAATATAAATATAATACAATATATATAGAAAACAAAAATATAAATATAATACAATATATATAGAAAACAAAAATATAAATATAATACAATATATATAGAAAACAAAAATATAAATATAATACAATATATATAGAAAACAAAAATATAAATATAATACAATATATATAGAAAACAAAAATATAAATATAATACAATATATATAGAAAACAAAAATATAAATATAATACAATATATATAGAAAACAAAAATATAAATATAATACAATATATATAGAAAACAAAAATATAAATATAATACAATATATATAGAAAACAAAAATATAAACGCAACGTGCAACAACTTCATATGAGGAAGTCAGTCACGCACTACAGTGTGCATCGTAACTGTATAATGACTAGAGTATAATGAATAGCGTGTGTATAGGAGAGAATAGGGTGCGTCCATCATGTGCGGTCATGTAATGGATCTGAGTGAGAGGCTTTGACACTGAGCGCTGGAACTATATAAAACCCCTGGAGGAGGGAGAGACAGTTAAGGACCATGAGGGGTGTGATAGGGTTGCAGAGGGTTACGATGCAGGGAGTGTTGATCATCTTTCCTCTTTACGCTGTTCCTTTGGAACCTCCTCTCTGACCTGTCAACAGGTCAGTCACACAGCGAATAAAGATCGGACTGAACTGTCTTAAGCTTGTAGTCTGCAATTTACTTAGAAATGTATGTGGTGTATTCAATCCAACTGAGATTAGGATGTTTCTGGAATATGGCAAAATAACATTGATCAGGATTGTTCATATGAGACCGCATGTTCATGAGCATTCTTTTACAGTAACATTGCTTTCAGACCAGTTGAGTTCACACACATAAACTCAGAAAAAAAAAAGAATCGGCCCTTTTCCAGGACCCAGTCTTTCAAAGACAATTTGTAGAAATCCAAATAACTTCACAGATCTTCATTGTAAAGGGTTTAAACACTGTTTCCCATGCTTGTTCAATGAACCATAAACGATTCATGAACATGCACCTGTGGAACGGTCGTTAAGCCACTAACAGTTTACAGACGGTAGGCAATTAAGGTCACAGCTATGAAAATTTAGGACACTAAAGAGGCCTTTCTACTGACTCTGAAAAACACCAAAAGAAAGATGCCCAGGGTTCCTGCTCATCTGCTTGAATGTGCCTTAGGCATGCTGCAAGGAGGCATGAGGATTGCAGATGTGGCCAGGGCAATAAATTGCATTGTCCGTATTGTGAGATGCCTAAGACAGCACTACAGTGAGACAAAATTGACAACTGATCATCCTGTCAGTGGCAGACCACGTGTAACACCTGCACAGGATCGGTACATCTGAACATCACACCTACGGGACAGGTACAGGATGGCAACAACAGCGAGGTACACCACGAGCAGCACAATCCCTCATCAGTGCTCAGACTGTCCGCAATAGGCTGAGAGAGGCTGGACTGAGGGCTTCTCGGCCTGTTGTAAGGCAGGTCCTCACCAGACATCACCGGCAACAACGTCGCCTATGGGCACAAACCCACCGTCACTGGACCAGACAGGACTGGCAAAAAGTGTTCTTCACTGACGAGTCATGGTTTTACATCACCATGGGTGATGGTCGGATTCGTGTTTATCGTTGAAGGAATGAGCGTTACACCGAGTCCTGTACTCTGGACCGGGATCGATTTGGAGGTGGAGGGTCCGTCATAGTCTGGGGCTGTGCTTGTTGTCATTGCAGGCAATCTCAATACTGTGCATTACAGGGAAGACATCCTCCTCCCTCATATGGTACACTTCCTGCAGGCTCATCCTGACATGACCCTCCAGCATGACAATGCCACCAGCCATACTGCTCGTTCTGTGCGTGATTTCCTGCAAGACAGGAATGTCAGTGTTCTGCCATGGCCAGCGAAGAGCCCGGATCTCAATCCCATTGAGCACGTCTGGGACCTGTTGGATCGGAGGATGAGGGCTAGACCATTCCCCCCAGAAATGTCTGGGAACTTGCAGGTGCCTTGGTGGAAGAGTGGAGTAACATCTCACAGCAAGAACTGGCAAATCTGCAGTCCATGAGGAGGAGATGCACTGCAGTACTTAATGCAGCTGGTGGCCACACCAGATACTGACTGTTACTTTTGATTTTCACCCTCCCCTTTGTTCAGGGACACATTATTCCGTTTCTGTAAGTCACTTGTCTGTGGAACTTGTTCAGTTTATGTCTCAGTTGTTGAATCTTGTTATGTTCATACAAATATTTACAAAAGTTAAGTTTGCTGAAAATAAACGTAGTTAACAGTGAGAGGGCGTTTCTTTTTTTGCTGAGTTCAGAGAGAGAGAGAGAGAGAGAATAAGGATAAACTACTTTTATTTCTCAGTTCATTTACAAAATGTACCAAAATACTCACAATATTCTCATTAACCCATAAAAGCTCATAGAGACATTGACTGGCAAGGTGTTGTAGTAGAGACTATGGCTAAATCAGATTCAGCACCGCATAAAACAGACATTGACAGTAGCCATGTCACACAGACCCAGACAGAGAGACATACAGAATGAGCAGCAGCTTTACATAAGGTCAAAGGTCAAACTTCACATCATCACATACAGTGAGCAGCAGCCAGTTTCTAGTTAAGAGCACAGGTTGTTTTGACATGTAGAATAGTTTCCGTAATGTGTCTCTCCCTTATTGTTTAAGCTTCCATGCTGGAATAGAAGCTGGGTAAAAAGAAAAATACACAGTCAGTGGAATTTACAGTATTTGAAGCACAGCAGAGAAGATAAATACCACATACATCTATACACACTGTAGAGACCAGACAATTGAAGAAGAAAAGTAGAATCAAGTAGAGTACAATAGAGTAGAATAGACTGTATGAAACCAAAGTGAAAATATTAATAGTGACAACCCAGTAAAGTAGCAAATCAACTAAGAGAGACGGACATAGTGAGAGAGAAAAAATCACAAATGATTCTGATTAGTCATGCATTAATAAGGTCATAATGGATTGGCTGAAATTACTGTGACTACAGGAACTAGATCTACTCATCTATAGCCATGCAAGTTGTTTACTAAGTCTAACATGCAATATCTAAACATGTTACGGTCTCATACACATATACACTATTCATGCACTGGCTGTGTTCAGCCAATTCAAAAAGAACCCTCTACTCAATCTAGAACTGCTCTCGAATCAACTGCTCTCGAATCAACTGCTCTCAAATCAACTGCTCTCGAATCAACAAACCATGTTATTTAACTGTGCTAAACTATTTCCTATTTACAATACAATACAAATACCACATGTTGGTCCACAACTACAGATATTGTTTTTACATACACTGTAGCATGCATTTACCTACCAATGAGTTCTTATATTGTCTCTGCACTGTGGGAAAAAAAGATTCTATACACAGTGTCTAATTGCCCATCATACGTTTATGATTATGAATCACGTATTGAAACTAATAGCATATACTTAAAGTCGTAATGAATTGATTCTTAGCATAAATTAGAAGCACTAATTACCTATACATATTTATAATGCTATTACTCTACAATAGGATACTGGAATACAGAGGAATATTGGCTAAGCACGCTTTCAGTGTCTTGTCACCTACACACCCACAGCTGATTAGCTGATTAGCTCGCCTACATACATCTATGAAACCAGCCAACTAACTGTCAGTCATGACAGCACACTACAAATCCAGGCACCAGCTATAATGCTTACTGCATTCTGTACACGTTTCTCACAAACGATCCTCTCGAAAAGAAAACACTTATGTCAGATTGCTCTCTCAGTCATAGTCGTGGTGTGTTCTCGGACAAAGACCATTTAACTCCGACAGCTCTAAAACAACACCACCGTTCTCACTCAACGCAAAGCGCATTTCTGACATTTGGTTCCACCGTTAACATAAAGGAGTTGAAAGGATTGTGTTGCTATGTATTTCCACGGTAGCTAAGTCATGTCAAAAGGTAGAGTAAGAACCAAAAAGTATTCTCGGTGCACTCCGTAGGTGCCGAAAAGGCAGAGTAAAGGTTAGACGTCTTCTCCATGACAACAGTGTCACATCGCGGTTGTTGTTAAGTCAATCTATCATTGGAATGTGTTGTGTCAAGCTTACAGCAACGACACTGAAAAGTTCCCATGCATTGCAGGCAAGTTGCAGTTGGAGAACCTGTGAATAAACTGTGTGCTTCGTGCCAACAAAGAAAAGGGAATCATCGTTAGAGAATATAGATATCAGAGAGTAGAACGCAAACAGTACAAGACGAAAAGACTCGGTAAGAGAAACCCCAAAATGCACATCCTAGAAAACAATGGTCCATATTTCATCACTGGCTCCACTTTTCATTTTGGTGACCTATGTTGATTGTTTGTAATTTTTCAGAACGCTTGTCACGATTATAATATAAAAAATAATGCAAAACATTTAAACACAATGTCTATTTACAAAAATAACTCTCTGTTTCAAATAACGAGCCTTGTTAAGTTCTGTTTCTAAGCAGAATCAAACACAGTGGAATCAGTCATTAAATAACTCCTCAGTCTTGGGGACAAATTCTTCCTATGGCTACAAAAATAGACATCTAGCTGGAAATCATTTGGACTGTCAAATTGAACACACCAAGTTGCATTTATGATAGTATTGTTTGTCTGTATAGATGTGTATAGTGGTCGTGGTTCCATTCACATACAAAATATAACCAATTGTAAGGAGAGAGAGAGAGAGAGAGAGAGAGAGAGAGAGAGAGAGAGAGAGAGAGAGAGAGAGAGAGAGAGAGACAGAGACAGAGACAGAGACAAAGACAGAGAGAGACAGAGAGTCATGCAGACGCAGACGAGAGAGAGAAAGAACCATCTACAAAGGAGACAAACATCCAATACATCAAACTCATATAATCAAACCCTCCTCCACACATCTTCTTTTAAACGTAAAAAGAGCATGCCACAACATAAACAGAAGGACAAGTGTTACAGGTGTAGCAGAGACAATTGCAGTGGCAATGTTCAAAGTGATTCAAAAGGAGGGGTAGGTTCTGGGGAAAAATCACATGCCCATTGGAAAGAGAAAAATCTCATCAGTGACTCAATATGTGCATGAGCTTTTCCCAATTCAACCTTTACAGGTTGTCAATAAACCAATCAACCATCAACCAATCAAATAATAAACCATCAACCGATCAATCAATAAATGTGCAGACATGTTCTGTGCTAAATTGTGTATTTCCATTGACGCCCATGCAGACACCGTACTGCCACAAACTCGGAGGCAGTCCCTGTTATAGGGAAACCGATTGAGTCAAACTGAAGGGCTTTAAAGAGAGAAACAAGATATTGCCATCCTTATCTTTAGAGTGGCTTAAACAGGTATATGTATTTCTCCTTGAGACTACTTCCTTGTTGTGTTGTATTTCCTGGTGAAAATGTCAGTTGTCAATGCAGTCCTCCTTGGAAGATGAAGCGAGGAGGAGACTTGACAAGGGCATCATGAGATAGGGGCATGGCATTGCCCATGTTGCCAGGGGAAACCAGCACAGTCATTTCCTGTACAGTGACTTCCGTTCTGTGTAGTCCTCAGGTAAACGCTCTGGAAAGGCTGGGGACTATCAGGACTACAAGCGCTGCCACGGCAACCACCGCCACCAGGTTCCAGCCTCCCTCGCACTCCTGGTGGCAAGAGGACAGAGGACAGGGTTCAAAGGTCACAGAGGTTATTCATTCACAAGTTTTAACACACATACAGTAACAGCTCCTCGAGTTTGGTCAGATTAGCTCAAACAACCCCTTCGCTTTGCATACACTTTGGACACATCTATTCCCTCAACACACATGTTGGACAAAGGACTATTTTGTGCCTTACAGCCCAATAATTTACAGTTCAATTGGGATACAGACCGACACAACCAACCTACACACTCTTTTGTGAGAAGAGAGAAGAATTGAGTGGTGTTGTTAGCTGCAGAGAGAGAGAGAGAGAGAGAGAGAGAGAGAGAGAGAGAGAGAGAGAGAGAGAGAGAGAGTGTGTGGGTGTGTGTGTGTGTGTGTGTGTGTGTGTGTGTGGTGTGTGTGGTGTGCGAGAGAGGGAGAGAGAGAGAGTTTAGCAGTGATGTCACCCTGGAGCCCAGTAAGAGGATCCCCCTGAGTGTGGTGTAGTGTACTGACAGCTTCTCGCCCACACACACACACATACACACACACCCACACACAACTTGTGGCCATGTCATCCTAAAATGGACGCTTGACACTCTCATTAAAGTTTCTGAACCCTTACTACTCACTACAATAAAAGACAAACACTCCAACTCAGGCTAAATGTCCCAAGGTAAAGAGCCATACCTCATTCTAAATGTCCCAAGGTAAATAACCATACCTCATTCTAAATGTCCCAAGGTAAATAACCATACCTCATTCTAAATGTCCCAAGGTAAAGAGCCATACCTCATTCTAAATGTCCCAAGGTAAATAGCCAAACCTCATTCTAAATGTCCCAAGGTAAATAGCCAAACCTCATTCTAAATGTCCCAAGGTAAATAGCCAAACCTCATTCTAAATGTCCCAAGGTAAATAGCCATACCTCATTCTAAATGTCCCAAGGTAAATAGCCAAACCTCATTCTAAATGTCCCACGGTAAAGAGCCATACCTCATTCTAAATGTCCCAAGGTAAATAACCATACCTCATTCTAAATGTCCCAAGGTAAAGAGCCATACCTCATTCTAAATGTCCCAAGGTAAATAACCATACCTCATTCTAAATGTCCCAAGGTAAATAACCATACCTCATTCTAAATGTCCCAAGGTAAATAACCATACCTCATTCTAAATTTCCCAAGGTAAATAGCCAAACCTCATTCTAAATGTCCCAAGGTAAATAACCATACCTCATTCTAAATGTCCCAAGGTAAATAACCATACCTCATTCTAAATGTCCCAAGGTAAATAGCCATACCTCATTCTAAATATCCCAAGGTAAATAGCCAAACCTCATTCTAAATGTCCCAAGGTAAATAGCCAAACCTCATTCTAAATGTCCCAAGGTAAATAGCCAAACCTCATTCTAAATGTCCCAAGGTAAATAGCCAAACCTCATTCTAAATGTCCCAAGGTAAATAGCCATACCTCATTCTAAATGTCCCAAGGTAAATAGCCATACCTCATTCTAAATGTCCCAAGGTAAATAGCCATACCTCATTCTAAATGTCCCAAGGTAAATAGCCAAACCTCATTCTAAATGTCCCAAGGTAAATAGCCATACCTCATTCTAAATGTCCCAAGGTAAATAGCCAAACCCCATTCTAAATGTCCCAAGAAAAATAGCCATACCTCATTCTAAATGTCCCAAGGTAAATAGCCATACCTCATTCTAAATGTTCCAAGGTAAATAGCCATACCTCATTCTAAATGTTCCAAGACCCCTTTCAGCTAAATCTGTCAGGGGCCATGCAAGAGAGAGAGGGATGGAGAAAGGGCTATGCCTCACTGCAGGCTGACCACAACACAGCATTCAGCTGGCTGGAGGTTGGAGGGAGAGAAGGTTTCTCTAAACCTCAGTTCCCTGGCTTCCTGGCTCCTGTCCCGCCTGTGGAGGTCAGGCAGGAGCAGTGGGTGTTGACATTAGCGCTGCGTCATCCATCTTGGCTCTAGTGGTAATCTCTGCACATTCCCAATGGAGACATGAAAGGAGCTGCGTGTCACTGTGTTTCCCTCGGATAAGTGTGACGGACCACTCAAAAAAAAGCCACCTTTCTCGGACGAAAACATCAGCGGAACAGGCGAGCAAGTGTGAAAGTCTCTTTCTTCTCTCTCCTTTTCATTTCTCTCTTACTCGCAGCTTTTCAAGTGTGGCGGCTGCTTGGCTGTCCCAAGCCAAGTTCTTAGTATTCTTAGAATCGGAGTCATTCCATTCAGTAGAGTCATAGTAAACATAGTGAATGGTGCATTTGGAGACTGCTGGGTGGGACTGAGTTATTGGACCGTCTGCCTCAGTGACTCCGCTAACTCTAAGGTTGACGGCCCACCTTCAGAGGAACAAAGCAGACCACACGGTACATTTTGAGCCAGTTTACCCCAACGGGAGCCAAGTCGCTGACATCTGTAAAGTATTTTCGCCACCCTCTATTGACATTTTGGTTCTAGCCCATTTGGTGTTAATGTGGCTTTGGATGTTTATTGTTCACCATAGAGGTTGCGTTCCTCAAACAGATTTAGTTTGATTGACAGATCAAGGGAAACGTGATTCTCAGAGGGACAACTTACATTGTAAGACATTGGTCTATTCCACTGCAATAGCTGGTCTTTCCAGCACAAGCTTATGCTTGAATCAGAGTCTTTATGTCAGTGGAATAAGGTACCCTTCCAAAACAGATCAGATCACTGTCAGAACTTTGAACTACGAACTCTAATAACATTTAACCATTAACCAAACCAGACGTACTGGCGCTATACATTCGCTTTCTACAGTATATCTGTGTGTGCAGTATTCTACATTCAGGCACACCCACAGCCAGAGGCTGAATAATCTGCATCTACAACAGACATTCAGCCTCTCTTAGAGGAAATAAGAGTTGACTATATATGATTCTTCTAGATAAAGAAAGGGCATGCCCATACCTGGTCCCCTCTAGGATGCCAGCTCCTCCCACCAGCACCATATCAGGGCCATTATTACAATCATTCCTATGAAGGAGATGGAGAGAACAGGGGGCTCAGACGGAGGAGTGCAGTTCTGGGGAGAAAACAAGGGATCGTGGGGGCATGAGAGAGGAGGAGGGAGGTGGTGAGAGAAATCACAAATCATAATAAAGTGAGACAAAAATGAAAGAATCACATATGGAGAGATGGATGAAGAGACAACAGATATGTAAATAAAACATCATGAGGTGATTGAGAGGTAGATAAATGAGATGACAGGCAGATAGACAGGTAGAGAAACCGATAGACAAGGACAGAGAGGGTGAGTGACAGAGAGGGAGAACAAAAGAAATAAAGAGACAGGCAGATTGATAATAAAAACCATATTGCGCAACGTTTTGTGGGGTGGTTATGGTAAACAGATTTGACAATATGAATGTGAATAAGTTTATAAATATGAGTTTTCAACAAAACACAGCCATGGCAACGATGAAGGGAGGGGAAAAACAGAAAGAGCATGGCATTAGAGCACATCAAAGATGGTTAAAGACAAGATGAACAACTTGTGTAATGGTTCTATCTTGTCATTTAAAGATCTCTGCCAACACTGAAAAGTGCTGCCTGTCACTCAAACGGTCACTCAGACAGAGAGAACCCTGGGAGTTGTAGGCAGCCCAGCAGTGTGGGTGAGGGGGTTTCGTCACAAGAGAAACTACAACTATGGAGGACAGGTGAGTGACATGAACTGCTGTGGTACTCAGGCTGGATGGTCTAAGTCCAAATTCTTGATAAGGAGACCACGTACACCCAATCAAATCATCAAGGGTAGAGTGGCTTGCTTATAAGCTCACATTTGTACACTATAATAACATGTGGGTTGATTAGTCTTTTTTGTTATTCAGTTTTCAACAAAACTCTGATTCAGAATTTCCTGGTTTTGATGGCATCAGAAAGGAAGAGGAAGAGAAAGAGGGTAGGGACCGGACTGTTTAGGTGGACACGGGGACAGACACTGGACAGGGCGACAGGACGCAGAGGACGCACACCGCCATTGAAGCAATGCATGTTGAGAAGAGGGCGGAAGAAGCCAGGGACCAAAGTCGAGGACACAAGAATAACTGACTACACCACTGGAGGCAGAGAGAGGACTGGAGGCAGAAAGAGGACGAGAGACAAGTCACGATTCCATGAGACATAGACTGAGCTGTTGCTACTGACCCACATGCACACAATACAGGCAGACAGACAGACTTGATGCTTGAGGAGAATGGGTTAGTTAGCGCAAGTGTACTGTAAATACAGGTGTGTATGTGTATAGTTGTCTTCTCGTTCCCTTCTACTTACCTCATAACCAGCTCCTTCACCACCATAACCCTTCTTATAACACATGTGTAGTGTTTGTCCCCTTATAGGAACACTTGTTTTCACCAACTCATACACAGAAGAGGCCATCTTTTGTCTGCCATTGTTACCAAAGTTACCAAAGTAACCTCCCTCCGACCGCTGACCTCTCACCTGTGACTTCCTGCCGCCCAGCCTCTCTAGCTCCACCCTGTAGTGATGCAGTTCCTGCTCCAGCTCCGCCCTCTCCTTCTGGCTGCAGTCAAACAGCCCCTGAAGTTCCGCAAGCTCCCCCTTCAACCCTTCACACTGGGAAAGAGAGAGAGAGAGAGAGAGAGAGAGAGAGAGAGAGAGAGAGAGAGAGAGAGAGAGAGAGAGAGACAGAGAGAGAGAGAGAGAGAGAGAGAGAGAGAGAGAGAGAGAGAGAGAAAGAGAGAGAGAGCATTTTCATCATCACATTGGCTTACTCTGTTTATAAGACTTGTATGTGTCTGTGTCCATACTTGTCTCTGTACTTGCGAGGACCTCTCCTCAGTCAGTTTGAGCTGGTCTCGTAGGGAGAAGACTTCAGAGGGTCCCCCGTTCCAATTGGTGATGGGCTTGCCATCAAACGAGATATTCTTCTGGATGGAGGCATCCACCAAGCGCCCACCTTGACCAGTCTGGGTCTGCCCACCCTGGGTCTGCCCACCCTGGGTCTGGGACAGGGTCATGTAGCCTCCAGCTTTCACTGATTCCTCATCCTGCCCAACACCCTCATCCTTCTGGTCTTCGTCCCCCTCCCCTCTCAAGGCCAGATAGACATCATTGGAGCTGTCATCCAGAGCAGAGAGATCATTCAATGTGTTAGCAATTTATAAGCATCATTCATCATGTGTGTGTGTGTGTGTGTGTG
Source organism: Oncorhynchus clarkii lewisi (assembly GCF_045791955.1). NCBI lineage: Eukaryota > Metazoa > Chordata > Actinopteri > Salmoniformes > Salmonidae > Oncorhynchus > Oncorhynchus clarkii. Next base: position 15,561,397 of record NC_092167.1, on the reverse strand, counting down.
TGTGTGTGTGTGTGTGTGTGTGTGTGTGTGTGTGTGTGTGTGTGTGCATTTGCTGTGGTGTTGTTGATATCCGCATTGCAGTACTCGCCTCATTACTGATTCCCTCTCAGCAACATTTATTCACTGGGAGAAAATTATACTGTGGGCCAACAATAACTCTCACAGAGTTTAAACAGATTTAACTCTGTCCCCTGGGCCAACCACAACTCTCCCAGAGTTTAAACATTCATGACATAACAGCTTATATGGTCAGATCACCCCATTACACTACAGAGTACTTTGAGTGAACATAAATAATTGAAGCTTAAAAATTGATGAGCACTATCAGAGTACAAGAATAGAGTGCATTGAAGTAACTACTGTATTCAGTGTGATGTATTACAGTGCAATGCCGTGAAGGACCAACCACAGCTCTCTTTCATTCTGGGAAAACATGAGTCACTACTTCTGCCAATGAGTCTGAGATTTTTTCTCTGAGGCTAACATTGGAGAAGTGCGTTGTGTCTTTCATTTGAGTAGATCTGGGTTGGAAGAGGGACTTGAGAATGAATTCAATGAAATTTCCTTCCTAATACGATGTCGCCACAAACCAAGATCACACAACAAAAAGTTATTTTTCAAAAACAGGAAATGACTTATGTCAGGATACAGGATCTTTTTTTTATTTACATTTTTACCCATTTTTCTCCCCAATTTCGTGGTATCCAATTGTTTTTAGTAGCTACTATCTTGTCTCATCGCTACAACTCCCGTACGGGCTCGGGAGAGACGAAGGTTGAAAGTCATGCGTCCTCCCGCCACAGGAGTCGCTGCTGCGCGATGAGACAAGAATTTCCCTACCGGCCAAACCCTCCCTAACCCGGACGACGCTAGGCCAATTGTGAGTCGCCCCACGGACCTCCCGGTCGCGGCCGGTTACGATAAAGCCTCTGGTGGCACAGCTGGCGCAGCAGTACAGCGCCCTTAACCACTGCGCCAACCAGGAGGCCCCTGGATACAGTACCCTTACATACACAGGCTTCATCCTTACTAGTCTATGCATCCCAGAATTAGACGACGTTGTTTCCTAAGGCCTCACCCACATTAAACAATCCCTTCAAAGGGGACAAGAGGGGCTACGGTCTAGGGGGTGAAATGAAACCAGGCCTAAGTATGCTCTTACAGTAAGATCATTGATTTAATTTCCCACAGTGCTCTGCCGTGCTATTGCAGCCTGCTATATACAGTATAGCCACCTCAATATCAGGTCTGTATACAAGGAGCTCAAATGGAGATGTTCTCCTGTGTCTCGGTATCCCCTTAGATCAGAGTGGTGACACCAGAGAGCAGAGAGTGGAGGGTTTATAGGAAACTGTGTCAAGCATGTTATGTAAGAATGCAGTACTCACTGAGTACATAGAGTACTCACAGAGTATTGAGCTCTTTGATGTGCCACTGTCAGCAGCAGGACGTTAGCCCTCTGGATGGGTGTGTGTACCATGGAGAGATCGGCTATGAAATTGTGTGTGTTTGTGAGAGGAAGAGGTCAGTGTCTGTGTGTTGGAGGTACTGGGCTATGGCTGGAGGTAGGAGGTAGACTGCTAATTGCCTAATACTTAGCCTCCCTCTTTAGTTGTAAATTATTCATATTCACCAGTAGACTCGTCTACTGTGAGTCATCTTCACTGAGCTGTGTGTGTGTGTGTGTGTGTGTGTGTGTGTGTGTGTGTGTGTGTGTGTGTGTGTGTGTGTGTGTGTGTGTGTGTGTGTGTGTGTGTGTGTGTGTGTGTGTGTGTGTGTGTGTGTGTGTGTGTGTGTTCATCTGATTATAACCTGTTGTTGACTGTTTGTTTATAAACAGGTGTTGGCTTGTTGTGCTGCCTGTATTATGTATATTTTAAGACACATCTGGTGTATTCTCAGGTGCACAATCACACACGTGCATGCACAGACACAGACACATGCATGTGTGATGCACACAAAAAGTACGGTTGTGTTTGTTTCTTTGTATTGGGGAAGAACGCTTTTACTGATACAGGTATGTCAGTCCTCCAAGGTCTTGCCATTTCGATGCATGTATACTACTGTTGGCCAGTAGGGGGCATTAGACTTGTTCACTTCGCACTGGGACCAAATGCGATCCTGCACCTGTGTGTTCTCATTATTGAGAGAACTTTGGCTTCGTTCTCCTGTTTCATCATTTATTTATTTTTCACCTTTATTTAACCAGGTAGGCAAGTTGAGAACAAGTTCTCATTTACAATTGCGACCTGGCCAAGATAAAGCAAAGCAGTTCGACACATACAACAACACAGAGTTACACATGGAGTAAAACAAACATACTGTAATTAAACAGCAGGGAGCAGGTTTCGAACCCTCGACCTTCGAGCCCGAGGTCCGGCGCGCTATCGACTGACCGCTTATAAACCCAGGGTCGTTACAATACAGTCAATAATATGGTAGAAAAATAAGTCTATATACAATGTGAGCATTTATCCTGTGTAACAGGTCAGTTCAGTGCTAAAATACACTGAATAGGACAATATAGCTTTGTAACTTGCCTGTTGAAGTGAATGTAATGGTTTTGAACAACATAGTATAACTTGGTACTAGACAAAAAGCGCATGTCAAGTGTGAAATGTAATGATGGCGGTGCATTCCTTTGATCGAGAAAAAAAAGAGTTGTTAACTGGGTAAGACACGCCTGACAACATCCTAAGGGTTTAGAGAATTTAATGTTGTAACTGTGATGTTTAAGAACCTTGTAATTGTTGTACTATAAATGTTAGAAAAACAGTTTTTGGCTAGCTCCGGTCAGCTTTTGGCTAGCTCCGGTCAGTTGGTTGCTAGCTCCGGTCAGTTGGTTGCTAGCTCCGGTCAGTTGGTTGCTAGCTCCGGTTAGCTTTTGGCTAGCTCCGGTCAGTTGGTTGCTAGCTCCGGTTAGCTTTTGGCTAGCTCCGGTTAGCTGTTTGCTAGCTCCAGTCAGTTGGTTGCTAGCTTCAGTTAGCGATATGGTAGCTTGTTCAGTCATTTTCTAATAATTAACATTAATCTCATTTGCAATATTCTTGTCTTTCTATTAACCTTTCTTACACGGAGTGAATGTATTTTGAGCATGGGTATAATATAACTTCTAATGAGTTATACCACCTTAAAGGCTTGCATCTTTTAGAGTCTCCCATGGGGCTATAGTGGGCAGCAATCAACTACATAATTATAATCTAAACAGGTGAAGTAAGTTAAGCGTAAATGTGTTTGGGGTATAAATGTAAAGAATTTGAAGATGTGAATTGGATTGAAATGTAATATTTTTGATGTATGTTTGATATGTGTATGAACGAATATGTCAGGGGTTTATGAGACAGATTATTAAATACACTTTAACAACAACAAAAAATGTTGAAACACAACGAAAAGACAGAAAAAGACGATTTGCCCTTGAGAGAATGTTGAATAAAATAATCGAGAGAACCTTTGAAAGAGAAGCCACGTTCTCCTGTTTCATAATTTATCCTGTGCTACAGGAACTATCATCTGCTGCACCAGTCCCAAAACTGGGACCTATAACACACACACACACACACACACACACACACACACACACACACCTCCTAGTTATGTTACAGGGTGTATACTGTAGGAACGAGATCACACTCACACATCCAGACGACCAAGGAAGAAATGTCTTGGGGATAGAGATGGAAGAGACAAAGGCTTTAAAAAGCCTCTTACGTTTACCTGTGTGATCTTGTCTTATCTGTGGACTGACAGCTTGTTACTGATACATCAGACCCCAGACAAAAAGTTATGATAGATGATCTGCAGACAATAAACAGACGGTAGGTTTGTAGAGCATTGTGGGGGTCCCCAGACATAGAGAGCCTGTGACTAATTGGTCGGCAGCTTGTTCGACTGGCTGCTCGGCCACTCACCCGGCTCGCTGCTGCTGTAGCTGCTGCAGTTTGTGGCTCAGCTGTTTGTTTTCGTCCTTCAGGGTCTGACACTCGTCTGAAATCGCATGACACTCCGCCGTCAGCTGGCTTACCTCACCTGGAACACACACACACGTACACAGGGTCACATGAGTGTGTGCTGTTTTGTCTTGGGTGTGTGTTGGGGTGGGAAAGTTGACGCACTGAACCATGTTAACAATAAGTAGTCATGGTAACAGATTCCACAGGAAAGGGTGTGATATGGCGAGGAAGGTAGTTGAGGTTTTGAACAACACTGGTTCCACCATGGCCCTGTAACATATTAGTTTAGATAAGAGTGTGAAATGTGTTCAGGTGTAACAGAGTTAAGAACGTGACGTAAGCTCACTCCACAGCGAGCTCAAAATATCTGCCAAAAAAAGCTATCCAATTGGTGTTTGCGAACAGAGGTTCACTAGATCGAGACTGGTATGAAACAGGGACAGTGGAGGACGCTACAGTATACTGTTAGCAACACACAGACGTTGGTTGAGAGGCTCAATCCTCCCCTGGATGAAGGTGGTCAATGAGTGTGGGAGAGTTGAGGATGAAGTCTGAAAATAACCAAGTATAAGCTTACCTTTAAACACGACAGCACTATAGCGCCAAAGAGCTCCTCTTACAGGTGTTATAATTAGGAATGTTGTTTGTAATGTTGCTGGGCAGCGTGTGTTTATGTGTGTATACCTAAACGTGTGCACGTGTGTGTACACCTGAAAGTGTGTATGTGTGGGTGGCTATGAGAGAGGTTGCCACTTCTTGTTCAAGATCCTGATGTATGGCTATAATAACAGCCTACTGTGTTTATGTGACTGGGTGAGGTACAGTACACTTAGACCTAACACTGTATCTTGAGCACAATCTCATTGACCCTTTCTGAATCCCTGTTTTCCTTTACTTTTATAGTCCTAATTCTGTCTCAATACCACCTTCTCCCCCGCCCTCCCTCCCTCTCTCCCTTTTCTTTCCTCCCTCTCTTTTCTTCCCTCTTTCTCTCTCTGGCATTAGCCCTGCTGTTACACAGGCTAATGAAAGTCATGCACAGGCTGGAGATGCACGAGGATAGAGTACTGTGAACTGCCAATATAATACAGGTCACACACAGAGAGAGAGAGAGCCTTTGATCGAGTAACCCTGTGTTACTCATTCTGCTAGATAATATGTTATGTCCTCATTATACTGAATACATAAAGTAGGGAGAGAAGAAACCAGAAGAGGTTTACAACACTGAGGAGGAATGGCCAGGGGGGAGAGAGAGACAGAGACGGAGAGAGACAGAGAGAGAGAGACAGAGAGAGAGAGCGCGCAGTACCCAGGCTCTCTTCTGAAAATAACCAATTGAAAAAAGCAGCTCTGGAAAAATATGGGACTTTAACTCATTTATATCTACTATTGGGTTGGTTTTGTGTAGGGCAGAGTTGTTTTTCTACTTATTAGCATTCAATTCATATAAAGGAGTAGCAGCCATAACAAATGAGCACATTGAGACAGAGAGCACAGTACAACTTTTAAAAGCTTTCGCCTGCTTTCTGGACTTGAGGGGTTTCAACATTAGAGTGTTTGAAGGAGGAATCAGTTTTCAGTCTGCATCATCCCTACAGAGGCCAAGACAGATTGCGATCCTCATTTTCTCCGAAACAGTTTGTTACTCATCAGGTTGAATTTATTTTTATTGGCCTCTTTTATTTAGTCTGGGGAAACCCATCGAGACCAACGTCTCATTTTCAGCACAACAATACAACAATAGAGAAATGATCACTCTAACAAATTTTTATTTTTTTTACTTTTACAAAAACTACAAATTACAACTTTCAACATTACAACCACAACAATCTCTTCATTCACTCAAAAGAACTGCAACTCTCATTCAACACATCTAATACTCGAGCCATTAACTACCCTGGTGGCACCAGAGAATCAAGAGGTAAGGAGTTCTGCAGCCTATCCAACAATGGGGGGCATTAAACCTGAAAGGGGATCTACCTAGATCGTTACGGACTAGCGGAACCGCGAGAGAATCAACCCATCAAACAGAAACAGAGGCTGTTGGCTTTCCTCCCTCTTGTTTGAGTACACACGGTGGTGCTGTGTCATTACCATACTGTCCTAACAGTATAGTGGTGACACCTTGAACTCTCCATGCGTGACTTCACCAATAACCATAAGCCTGTGATCAATAACACTCATAAATCCTCTAAACATTGCCGAAGTGTGTTTTAATGGAGAGGTCTAAAGACAAATCTGGAAACCCTGGAGTCACGATGATGACTCCCAGACTGTCTCGTATTTACCCACAATTCTCTGCTGCTAAGAAGGCCTCTCTGCCAACTGGACCTGTTGAGTCTATTGGATCCGGCCTACAGTTTTAAATGGATCATATTACTGTGCATACTGACTGGGATTTTCCTCATCACTGATTGGTTTCCATTGCTTCAGTGTTATGTATGGAGTGGTGTACTGGATGGGCAGGGAATGTGTGTGGAATGGTTGTGTTTTGAGTTTGTGTACGGGGTTTAAGCAGTGTTGCAGCTTGTGTGGTGTTGTAGTGGTTAGTAGTTTGGGTTAGATGCAGGGTTAGTGAAGTATATAGTATGATAGTACCGTCAGTCTCTCCCTCCCTCCTCATGCTCTTCATACTGATTTCAGCCCGCAGGGTGGTGATCTCCAACTCGTACTCTTGGGCCGTGGTGCGGAGACGCTGCAGCTCGGCCCTCAGACGACACAGCTCCTCCTGCAGGGAGGCGATGTCGTTCTCCCTCTCCGCTGCTGCCTCCTCCCCCGCCTGCTGCAGAACCAGCACCTCCTCCTGGGCAGACCTCAGCTCCTCCTGCACCTCCCCCAGCTCACTCTCCTTCTCCTCCTCCAGAGAGTCCATCTCCTCCTGGACTGAACGCAGCTGAGCTAGAGGGGGAAGGAAAGGAGAGAAGAAGAGGAGAGGAGAGTTCATGTCAATCTGTAAATCAGAACAGACAAGCAATGTTGACTTGTACTCTGTCAAGGGCATTTTGTTTCAGGAAGGTCTGGTAAACACTCTAGTGAACATGTCCTGGCTGCAAAGAGCAGACACAAGAGCTGAATGAGCCAGGGATATGGGGAGGAGAGTGAAGAGGGAGAAGGCAGAGGAGAGGGACAAGGGCATTAGCTCTGGTCTGGGCTTTCTATCTCTAAAGTAGAACCCCTGTCGCCTCACCTCTCCTCATTAATCACACACACACACACATACTTTACTTTTAAAGTGAATTAGAGACTGATGTGTTTACAAAGACATGGCCAGAGCTCAAGAGGCCATGGCTATATGGCAGTGTCTGCAGACCAGCTCTCTTACCACACACTGCACAGAGGAACCACACACCTAGATTACTTCTTGGACCACAACATTACGAAGATGTACAGTCTGGGCAGTTCTGGCTCAGACAAAGCTACTTACTTACTTAGTTATAGTGTGAGGTACAGTATAGTATTGTACTGGACATAGGCTTGTCCTGGGTTAGGGACAAAAGGCTCACCAGAGCAAGAGGGCAATTCTTGAGCACTCACGCAGTTGTACAATACGTTCACATTCTCCTCTTCAGAACTTTCCTTACGGGAACATCAATCCCCTTCTGCCTTAATGTTTACAGTAATTCAGCCAATCACATGGCCTCTCTCTGACGTCACATGGCATTCTGCCTTGGGGTTGCCGTTACGTGGAGCACACCATGTACGGAGAGTTCTCTCCCTCTCTCTCTCCTTCTCCCTCACTGTAGATGGGAAACACTGGTGTCGTGTGTGTACAACAGCAGAATAACAAAGCCAAATGAGCTAAGACAAACTACCCTACCTCGGCCTACCCCCGCCCACCCCACCCCCAGTCTGCATTCCAATAGGAGTCATGTGGTGAGTGTCACTGCAAGGGGGGAGTGCTGTGCTCCCTCTCACCCCCCCCACGCACCCTTACACTCAGGCACCTACATAACCCCATGTTTATCCAAATGCTGAGCCTGGAGACTGAGCATCTTCTCCTAAGGTAGTGACATCATGACAAGGCCTCTATGTCGTCTGGAGCCACTGTCCTTCCTGTAACTAATGATGTCTGGTGCACAGAATGAAATAGAACAGAGTAGTAATATATGGATTTCTATGGTCTGGTGTCTCTCTGGTCACGTGACATCATTCAGACGGTGGCCACCAAGTCTCCTGAGGTTGAGCACCATTGAGATTTCAGCCAATCATGGAGCTATACCAGACGTCTTCCCAAGCAGACACATTCTCTGAATGGTAATTGGCACTAGATAAGCCTGTCATTTTAGACCATATAACTATGGTGGGACTAAGTCATAAGAGAATAGATATAGTGTAATATTCAGCTATGTGTATTAGAACCCTATAGCGCTTTTAATATTGACTCTACTTGGAACAATTTATTATAAAACTTTTGTTTAAACCCTATAGCATTGTCAAGTGATGGGGACAGTACAAATAGACAGAGAAGGATATTGTGTCCAATCCATGTATCTCTTAAAGTTGTCCTCTCTCCACTATCATGAGACCCTACTAGGAGACAAAGGAGTGGGGGGGATTTTAAAAGTTATGTTCATCTATAAAAGTTATGTTTATTGTTAACTTTTCCTCAGCCAATACACTATTTCATGAGACAGTAGGGGAAGATAATGGTGCTGTGCTCATTTATCAGAAGTGGAGAGAGGAGAGGTTGTGTATAAGGGTGTGTGCGCTTGTGTGCATGTCTGTGTGTGTGCATACACGCTTGCGTGCGTGTCTACCTTGCAGTCTCTGGATCTGTCTGGTAAAGCTCTCTGCCTGGTGAGCACTAGCCAGACGCTCATCTTCCAACAGATCTGAGACAGAGGAAAGAAGGAGCGAGGGGAGGAAGAGAATGGGGGGATATGAGAGGAGGAAATGTACAAGAGGAGGGAGAGAAAGGGGGAGGAGAGGAGGAACAAAGTGAGTATGCATGTGAGTCAGCAGAATGGATCATGGGTGAGTTGGGGGCAGGGACAACTGGCACAAGAACCATGACAGCTGAGCAATAGGACCTCCCAACCCTCTCACAACCCAGCCGTGATGTCACAATGAACTGAACACCCAGCATGCAATCATGGCTACAGCTGTCACACACAGTCTCACACACACAGGCACACATACACTCACACTCACTCACTCAGACACACACAATTCCACACACTAACACAAATACAGTCACACTCAGACACAAACTCTTCACTCACACACACACTCACTCTCACAAACAGCAACTCACCCTGGATCTCCATGAAGCTCTCTTCATGTTGTTGAGACACCTCCCTGGCCTCCTCCAGCTCCAACACCAGCTGCAACACCTGGGACTTCAACTCCTCCAAGTCATCCTCCTCTAACATTACTCCTTCCACCTCCTCCTCCTCCACTTTCACCTCCTTCTCCTCTCCCTGGTCCTCCTGCTGGCCCTTCTCTCCGTTCCCCACCTCCACCTCCTTCTCTTTCTCCTCCTTCTCATCGTTCTCCTCCAGGGTCTCCCTCTCTTTGGCCGTCAGCATGTCCACAATGCCAGGCCTCTCCACCTTCAAGTCACATGTGTCATCTAGAGAGAGAGGGATGGGGGAAAGGAGAGATAAAGATAGATAGTGTGTGAGAGAGAGAGAATTACTACCTCGGTAAACAGCTTAGTTTGCAAACTCCTTTCATACAGAAGTCTGCATTGGCTTACAAAGTAGTAGCAGTATTTCTTAACACATTGACCGCTCTTCATATTATACCTCCTGGTGTTTGGTTCAACCCCCCACCTCATTGCTTGTCTAGGCTTTGAGTCTCTTACCCCAACCCCCTGACCCCCAGCCCCCACTCCACCTGCTGCCCCCCGGTATGATCCTCACCTGGTGTCCACAGAGACACCCCCCCCAAAGACTTCCCACACACACTCGTTATTGCCCACACAGTCCACCACCTGAGATTGCTGTCATCAGACCAAGCAGAAGACTGCTGAGCAACTATTCAAGTAGTGTTACCTGTTCTACAGAGCCATCTAGTGGGAAAACAGTGGAACAGTCAGAGAAACTCAGAGGAACTTAAAACACTCAATACACTCTATGGAGCTATATATGTCTCTTCGGAATCATCTAAAATAATGCTGAGTCAGGCGAAGAAAGAATATTTATCTTTTGATACAATTGAGTCATTGCATTTGCAATATTTGAGGTAGACTGCTTTCTATGTTAAAGAGATGATAGAAATCACAAGGACAAAAACTCAGAGTGCGAGAGAGAGACAGAGAGGGAGAGAGAGTAAGAGAGAGACAGAGTCAGAGAGAGAGAGCGAGACACTCACTCTCTCTCTCTTGCAGTGCATGCTGGGAGTTTTTTGGAGTTTGAGTGTTTGGTGTGGAGGGCTTCGTCCTAACTAACTTGATTATTTTCTTGGACTTTTCTTTCAATTTTATTTTTCTATGGTGGAGGGTTAATGCAATATTTGTTTTAGCGGTATCCACAGTTTTTTCAAAGTTAGGGTGGAAGAGGACAGAGTAACTTTCCTGGGGTTTGGAAGGTGTGGTGTGCACACGATGGCTTCTCAGTCTAGCGCGGAGGAGACGCTGTCGATACAGCATGGATTCAGGTGTGTTCCTGAGAACGGAGTTAAGGTGGAGGAGGTTCTGCTCGCGGTCAGTGAACAGGTAGGAGCTGAATTTATACATTCTGCTTCTAGAATGAACAAAGCTGTGGTTGTGTTCATGAAAAGGGCTAATTTGGTTGGTAGGCTAATTGCTTGCGGAATATTTGTAAGGGATGTGTTGGTGTCAATTTCACCTCTCTCTACCCCATGGACAAGAGTGGTAGTTGCAAATTTGCCTCCGTTTATTACGGATGACCAAATCAGGAAAGAGCTGAGTCGTTTTCGTAAGTTTGCTAGCGGTTTTCGTGTACTGTCACCAGGCTTTCAGGCAGATGCCGTTAAGCACGTTGTTTCATTCCGGAGGCAAGTGTTTATGTTTCTGAACAACAATGAGCAACAACTAAATGTGCATTTTAAAGTGAGGCATGGGGAGGGGCTCTATGCAGGGTTTGCCAGCACAGATTTGTTTTGAGTATGGGGATTTGGGGCATAAGAGCTTTGCGTGCCCACATAAAGCCTGCAGACAAGGTGAGGGTACGAGCGCCAGTGGGGGAAATCGAGGTCAAAGTGCAGGGGGTAAGGAGATGCAGACAGCAGAAGCTTGGCCTAGTCATGCCAGGGAAGGTGGTGTAGACAAGGCTGGGCCTAGTCAGGCTAGAGATGATGGTGTAGATGAGGCTGGGCCTAGTCAGGCTATGGATGGTGGTGTAGCGGGGGCTGGGTCTAGTCAGGCTAGAGATGGTGGGGTAGCTGAGGCTGGGTCTAGTCAGGCTATGAATGGTGGTGTAGATAAGGCTGGGCCTAGTCAGGCTAGAGATGGTGGGGTAGCTGAGGCTGGGCCTAGTCAGGCTATGGATGGTGGTGTAGCGGGGTCTGGGTCTAGTCAGGCTATGAATGGTGGTGTAGATAAGGCTGGGCCTAGTCAGGCTAGATATGGTGGGGTAGCTGAGGCTAGGTCTAGTCAGGCTATGGATGGTGGTGTAGCGGGGTCTGGGTCTAGTCAGGCTAGAGATGGTGGGGAAGCGGAGGCTGGGTCTAGTCAGGCTAGAGATGGTGGGGTAGCTGAGGCTGGGCCTAGTTATGCTATGGAGGGTGGTGTAGATGATTTTGGGCCTAGTCATGCTATGGAGGGTGGTGTAGATGATGCTGGGTCTAGTCAGGTTATTCTAGTGGATGAGGAGAGTATAGTGGGGAAGTGTAAGAGATTGGGGGGGAGGAGGAGGGTGTCAAGCGGAAAAGGAAAAAGGGTGTGGACAAAGGCACCATGGGAATTTTGCCTGTTGCTGTGGGTGATACCCTGACCAGAGAGAAAGGGCAGGTGGTCAGGGTGGGAGATGGAGATGAGGAGGAAAGTGAGTCTGAGGAAGAGGAGTTATTTTTTTCAGACTCCTCTTCAATGGGCCCGGAGCTGACAGCCAGTCAAGCAGAGGGGTCTAAGTACACGTTGAGAGAATTGACAAGGTTCCTGAATGAGACTAAGGGGGAAAAAAGTTAATCTTGAGGCTTTTTTTTCTGATCCTAGAAAGTTTGTAAGATCAGTACAACATGCTATGAAAAATGAGGGGCATGGTGTCCTCTCACCCAGGAAACGGTTTAGGTTGAGGAAGTGGGTCACAACAGTGCGTAAAGGTTTACCTTCAGACACTGTTTAGATGTGTATTTTCTTTCTGACACTGGGGCTTTTTGAGCTTTGCTATTGGTCTCTTTTTCTGCTGGCTTTTCTCCCACTTCTTATGGAGACTCTTCGGGTAGGCTTGCTCAATATAAATGGCGCCAGAGATGCAGGAAAGAGGAGTGTGTTGGGTGAATATGTAAAACAAAAAAAAGTACAGGTGTTGTTTCTGCAGGAGACACATAGTGATGTGTTGAATGAAGTCGATTGGGGGCTCTGGTGGAAAGGGGCAAGTGTGTTGAGCCATGGGACAAATCCTAGTGCAGGGGAGACAGTCCTTTTTGCACCGGGGCTGTCTGTGTGTTGATCCATGGGACAGATCTTAGTGCAGGAGAGACAGTTCTTTTTGCACCGGGGCTGTCTGTGTGTTGAGCCATGGGACAAATCCTAGTGCAGGGGTGGCAGTCCTTTTTGCACCGGGGCTGTCTGTAAAACGTTGCTCCTCAAAGGAGGTGTGTAAAGGTAGGCTGCTTGTTGTTAAAGCAGAAATTAACAACATGGGTTTTGTCTTTATAAATGTGTATGCGCCTAACACAGGGAGAGAAAGATGGGTTCTATTTGGGAGCCTTAGACAGGAACTCTCACAGGTGGCGCCTGAGGAGACGCTGGTGGTCGGAGGGGGCTGGAACTGTACAATGGATTTTATGAAAGACAGAAATGGGGAAGAGCCTCATTCAGTGTCAGTGGGAGTGTTAAGGGATGTCATTAAACAGTTCGACCTAGTGGATGTTTGGAGAACTAAACATCCAAACACAAGACAGTATACATGGATGAAGGTTTTTGGGGCTAGGGTGAGTGCAGCCCGACTTGATCGGTTATACGTATCTAGGAATCGGAGCAATAGGCTGCTGGGCGCTACCATTCTCCCGGTGGGGTTTTCGGATCATCACATAACCATGGCTCAGCTGTCTATTTCATCAGGGCCCCAGCAGGCATCTTATTTGAAGTTCAATGTAAAGCTCCTACAAGATGCCACTTTTTGTTCAGGTTTCCAGAACTTTTGGGAAAGGTGGGGGCAGCGAAGAGAGGAGTATGAGTCTCTGAGTCAATGGTGGGATGTGGGGAAAGTCCAAATTCGGCTTTTCTGTCAACAGTACACAGCTCTCTCATCCTCAGAGGCTAGGAGAGTAATGGGGGAACTAGAGCGTTGTATTAGTGAGATAGAGGTAGAGATGGTGGGGCAAGGCAATGTAGGCCTCCAGGCTAACTTAGCCAAATTACATAGGGACCTGGGCAGTTTTTTCCAGGTTAAAGCATAGGGAGCACTTGTAAGAGCTAGGTTCTCCATGCTCAAGGAGATGGATGCTCCCAGCTCCTTCTTCTTTGGTTTGGAAAGACCAAAGTGAAGCCAAGGGCATGCATTGTCTACGGCTGTCTGATGGGCGGGTGACCTCTGTGGTGGGTGAGATGCTGGAGCAGACTGTGGAGTTTTATACTGAATTGTATAGGGCAGAAGTGTGTGATCCTATGTGTGCTCAAGTCTTGTTTGCAGTACTCCCTAAGCTCTCTCTGGCACAGAGGGATGAAATGGAAATTCCTCTGTTGTCCCATGAACTGGAAGAGGCCGTAACCCAGATGTCCCCCGGTCGTGCACTGGGGGTCGATGGACTCCCAGTGGAGTTTTATAAAATATTCTGGGGAATAATTGGACAGGATTGTTTTGCGTGTTGCGTGAATGCGTCGGGCGGCTCTGACTCTCCCGCCCAAAAAGGGGGGACTTGTGTGAACTTAAGAACTGGAGGCCTGTGGCATTACTCTGTGCGGACGACAAGATATTTGCCAAAGTCCTCTCTAACAGACTGAAGTCCCATTTGGACTCGATAGTACATAAGGACCAAACATATTGTGTACCGGGACGGTCAATCACGGACAACTTGTTCTTAATTAGGGACATGTTGGACTTGTCGAGAGGTTCTAATGTGAACTTTGGACTGGTCTCTTTAGATCAAGAGAAGGCTTTTGATAGAGTGGACCATGAGTATGGGTATGGTCCACAATGTGATGTCTGTGTTTGGATTTGGGAAGAGTGTTTTGACATGTGTGAAGCTGTTGTATGCTGGGGCGTCATGTATGGTCAAGGTGGGAGTGGGGCTCAGTAGGCCAGTCTGGGTGAGACGGGGCATTAGACAAGGATGCCCTCTATCGGGGCAGTTATACACACTAGCCATTGAGCCTTTTATAGGACTGCTACGCAGGAGACTGCAGGGAGTGTGCTGGACAGGAATGGATGTGGTGACAGGCATAGCAGTGTCAGCATATGCAGATGATGTTTCTGTGATGGTCAGGGATGATCAGGATATGCAGGCACTAGAGACCAGTCTGAAGGTGTACGAGGGAGCTTCATCAGCTAAGGTAAACTGGGGCAAGAGCAAAGCTCTGTTATGTGGGGCATGGGGGGGATGGGGCTCCTCCTCTGCTTCCAGGGGATTTGAAGGGCTTAAAGTATTGGGGGTGTACCTGGGCTCGGAGAAGTGGGTAAGGAAGAACTGGGAGAGGCTGTCACAGGCAGTGGTGTCAAGACTGGCCAGGTGGGGGTGGCTCATGTCCCAAGTGTCATATAGAGGGAGGGTGCTGATGATTAACAACCTGGTGGCATCTTCCCTGTGGCATAAACTGGCTGTCCTCAATCCCGCAGACCTGCAACGCAAGCTGGTGGACTTCTTCTGGCCGGGCCATCACTGGCTGAAGGCAAAAGTGTTGCACATGACCATTCACGAAGGAGGACAGGGCCTGGTGGAACTGGAGAGCAGGATGGCTGCTTTCCGGCTAAAGGCGGTGCAGAGACTGCTGTACCATGTTGATGTTGGCTGGAGGGAGCCAGCATGCGCGCTGCTGAGGAGAGCTGGCGGATAAGGGTTGGACCGGCAGCTGTTCCTCATGAAGTTGGAGAGGCTGAGTACAGCAGGTCTCTCAGATTTTTACTCTGCAATGCTGAGGGCCTGGCAGCTGCTAAGGCCCATATGAGAAGGGGTGTGGAGCCACAACCCAGCCATCCCTTTGAGATCGGTTCAGTCGGCCACCCTGCAGAGGCAACTGATGGCAGGGGGTTTACAAAGGCTGGGTGACCTGAGACTGCTGGGAGAGGAGGGGTGGAAAACCCCGGAAGTCTTGGCACAACAAACAGGAATAATGTCTCTTAGGCTGCTGGAGAGATTCCTGGAGGAGGTCCAGGAGGCACTGTCTGAGCTGGTAAGAGGGATGTTTGAGCGGCCAAATGGAGAGGGGCCACCAATGTTTCCGCCACTGCAGGTGAGGCAGAGACTGGAGACTGGCAAGAGGGTCTGGAGGACTTGTTAGATTTTAACACTCCGAGCCTGGGGGAGTTTGAGGATGTGGGAGGTAAAGCCCTCTACAGCCTCTGCTTTAAGTTTAGGAACATTAGAAGCCTAACAGGAGTGAAGGCACATCAGTGGCAGGGGGTATGTGGGGCGGAGAGTATGGTGGGTTTTAGGTGGAGGGGGCTCTACAAACCCCCAGTACCAAAGAGGTCAGGGGACCTCCAGTGGAGGGTTCTTCATGGAGCCCTGGCCACTAACAGCTGGTCTGCACGGGTTGAACCAGGAATCAGTCAGGGGTGTCTTTTCTGTAAAATGAAAGAAACTGTGATTCATGTGTTTTCTGTGTGCACCAGGTTAATGCCTTTAATGTTGGAATGTCTGTGTGAGAGGTAGGGGTGGTTTTTAGTGTTGGGATGTTTATAATGGGATTATAATGGGATACAGGTATTCGAGTAAGGAACAAACAGTCTCTCTCAGACAGAACGTGTCTCCTTCCTGAGAGTGTCTCCTTCCTCAGCCTGAAGGTCCCGTGGTGTTTATACTTGCGTACTATTGTTTGTACAGATGAACGTGGTCCCTTCAGGCTTTTGGAAATTGCTCCCAAGGATGAACCAGACTTGTGGAGGTCTACAATTTTCTTCTGAGGTCTTCGCTGATTTCTTTTGATTTTCCCATGATGTCAGGAAAAGAGGTACTGAGTTTGAAGGTAGGCCTTGAAATACATCCACAGGTACACCTCTAATTGACTCAAATTATGTCAATTAGCCTATCGGAAGCTTCTGAAGCCATGACATCATTTTCTGGAATTTTCCAAGCTGTTTAAAAGCACAGTCAATTTAGTGTATATAAACTTCTGACCCACTGGAATTGTGATACAGTGGATTATAAGTGAAATAATCTGTCTGTAAACAATTGTTGGAAACATTACTTGTCATGCAGAAAGTAGATGTTTTTACCGACTTGCCAAAATGATAGTTTGTTAACAAGAAATATGTCGAGTGGTTGAAAAATGAGTTTTAATGACTCCAACCTAAGTGTATGTAAACTTCCGACTTCAACTGTACATCATGGCTGACAGGTGCTGGTTTCTATATATATTTCTATATCCTGTTCTCATCCTCTCACACACTTCCTCTCAATTCAAGTCAATTCAATTCAAGGGGCTTTATTGGCATGGGAAACATATTGCCAAAGCAAGTGAAGTAGATAATAAACAAAAGAGAAATTAACAATAAAAAAATTAACAGTAAACATTACACTCACAGAAGTTCCAAAAGAATAAAGACATTTCAAATGTCATATTATGTGTATATACAGTGTTGTAACAATGTGCAAATCGTTAAAGTACAAAAGGGAAAATAAATAAACATATAGATTGTATTTACAATGGTGTTTGTTCTTCACTAGTTGCCCTTTTCTTGTGGCAACAGGTCACAAATCTTGATGCTGTGATGGCACACTGGTATTTCACCCAGTAGGTATGGGAGTTCAAAATCGGGTTTGTTTTCGAATTCTTTGTGAATCTGTGGGAAATATGTATCTCGAATACGGTCATACATTTGGCAGGAGGTTAGAAAGTGCAGCTCAGTTTCCACCTCATTTTGTGGGCTGTGTGCACATATTGTAGTCTGTCTTCTCTCTGTAGGTGATGGCTTTGTTATGGAAGGTTTGGAAATCGCTTCCTTTTAGGTGGTTGTAGAATTTAACGTCTCTTTTCTGGATTTTGATAATTAGCGGGTATCGGCCTAATTCTGATCTGCATACATTATTTGGTGTTCTACATTGTACATGGAGGATATTTTAGCAGAATTCTGCATGCAGAGTCTCAATTTGGTGTTTGTCCCATTTTGTGAAATCTTGGTTGATGAGCAGACCCCAGACCTCACAACCATAAAGGGCAAAGTGTTCTATACCGTGAGGGGGAAAAAGTATTTGATCCCCTGCTGATTTTGTACGTTTGCCCACTGACAAAGAAATGATCTGTCTATAATTTTAATGGTAGGTTTATTTGAACAGTGAGAGACAAAACAACAAAAATCCAGAAAAAGTCATGTCAAAAATGTTATAAATTGATTTGCATTTTAATGAGGGAAATAAATATTTGACCCCCTCTCAATCAGAAAGATTTCTGGCTCCCAGGTGTCTTTTATACAGGTAACGAGCTGAGATTAGGAGCACACTCTTAAAGGGAGTGCTCCTAATCTCAGTTTGTTACCTGTATAAAAGGCACCTGTCCACAGAAGCAATCAATCAATCAGAGTCCAAACTCTCCACCATGGCCAAGACCAAAGAGCTCTCCAAGGATGTCAGGGACAAGATTGTAGACCTACACAAGGCTGGAATGGGCTACAAGACCATCGCCAAGCAGCTTGTTGAGAAGTTGACAACAGTTGGTGCGATTATTTGCAAATGGAAGAAACACAAAATAACTGTCAATCTCCCTCGGCCTGGGGCTCCATGCAAGATCTCACCTCGTGGAGTTGCAATGATCATGAGAACGGTGAGGAATCAGCCCAGAACTACACAGGAGGATCTTGTCAATGATCTCAAGGCAGCTGGGACCATAGTCACCAAGAAAACAATTGGTAACACACTATGCCGTGAAGGACTGAAATGTCCGCCTGCTCAAGAAAGCACATATACATGCCCGTCTGAAGTTTACCAATGAACATCTGAATGATTCAGAGGACATCTGGGTGAAAGTGTTGTGGTCAGATGAGACCAAAATGGAGCTCTTTGGCATCAACTCAACTCGCCGTGTTTGGAGGAGGAGGAATGCTGCCTATGACCCCAAGAACACCATCCCCACCGTCAAACATGGAGGTGGAAACATTATGCTTTGGGGGTGTTTTCTGCTAAGGGGACAGGACAACTTCACTGCATCAAAGGGACGATGGACGGGGCCATGTACCATCAAATCTTGGGTGAGAACCTCCTTCCCTCAGCCAGGGCATTGAAAATGGGTCGTGGATGGGTATTCCAGCATGACAATGACCCAAAACACACGGCCAAGGCAATAAAGGAATAGCTCAAGAAGAAGCACATTAAGGTCCTGGAGGGAGCTGAAGGTTTGAGTTGCCAAACGTCAGCCTCAACCTTAATGACTTGGAGAAGAGCTGCAAAGAGGAGTGGGACAAAATCCCTCCTGAGATGTGTGCAAACGTGGTGGCCAACTACAAGAAACGTCTGACCTCTGTGGTTGCCAACAAGGGTTTTGCCACCAAGTACTAAATCATGTTTTGCAGAGGGGTCAAATACTTATTTTCCTCATTAAAATGCTAATCAATTTATAACATTTTTTTGTTGTTATTCTGTCTCTCACTGTTCAAATAAACCTACCATTAAAATTATAGACGGATAATTTCTTTGTCAGTGGGCAAACGTTCAAATTGGGGCGGCAGGGTAGCCTAGTGGTTAGAGTGGTTAGAGCGTTGGACTAGTAACCGGAAGGTTGCAAGTTCAAATCCCAGAGCTGACAAATCTGTTGTTCTGCCCCTGAACAGGCAGTTAACCCACTGTTCCTAGGCCGTCATTGAAAATAAGAATTTGTTCTTAACTGACTTGCCTAGTAAAATAAAGGTTAAAAAAAATTCAGCAGGGGATCAAATACTTTTTTCCCTCATTGTAACTGATTCAATTTTTTTTTTTTTGCCAGATCCTAATTGGTAAGTTGAATTTTATGTTCCTTTTGAAGGCATAGAAGGCCCTTCCTGCCTTGTCTCTCAGATCGTTCACAGCTTTGTGGAAGTTACCTGTGGTGCTGATGTTTAGGCCAAGGTATGTATGGTTTTTTGTGTGCTCTAGGGCAACGGTGTCTAGATGGAATTTGTATTTGTGGTCCTGGCGACTGGACCTTTTTTGGAACACCATTTTTTTGGTCTTACTAAAATGTACTGTCAGGGCCCAGGTCTGACAGAATCTGTGCAGAAGATCTAGTTGCTGCTGTAGGCCCTCCTTGGTTGGTGACAGAAGCACCAGATCATCAGCAAAGAGTAGACATTTGACTTCTTCTAGTAGGGTGAGGCCGGGTGCTGCAGACTGTTCTAGTGCCCCCGCCAATCCGTTAATGTATATGTTGAGGAGTGTGGGGCTTAAGCTGCATTCCTGTCTCACCCCACGTCCCTGTGGGAGGAAATGTGTGTTTTTTGTCAATTTTAATTTGTTGACTTGTTTGTGTATATGGATTTTATAATGTCATGTGTTTTTCCCCCAACACCACTATCCATTAACTTATATAGCAGACATTCATGTCAAATTAAGTCAAAGGCTTTTTTTTAATCAACAAAGCATGAGAAGGCTTTGTTTTGGTTTTTTTGTTTGTCAATTAGCCTGTGCAGGGTGAATATGTGATTTTCAATTACATTGAGATGATTTCTGACGTGCTGTTCCTTCTTTTTCCGTAGTGTATTTCTGTATTGTTTTAGGGATTCACAATAGTGAAGGCACAGACTCAGGCTTTCTGGGTCAATACCTTTTTGGTTGGACAGGTTCCTCAATTTCTTTCTTAGGTTTTTGCATTCTTCATCAAACCATTTGTTATTGTTGTTCATTTTCTTCAGTTTTTTGTTGTCACGTTCTGACCTTTATTCCTTTGTTTTGTCTTTATTTAGTATGGTCAGGGAGTGAGTTGGGGTGGGCAGTCTTTGTTAGTTTTTCTATATTTTCTATTTCTGTGTTTGGCCTGATATGGTTCTCAATCAGAGGCAGCTGTCTATCGTTGTCCCTGATTGAGAACCATATTTTGGTAGCCTGTTTTCCTTTGTGTTTTGTGGGTGGTTATTTTCAGTCTCTGTGTGTCTGCACCAGATAGAACTGTTTCGGTTGTTACTTTGTATTTTTTAAGTGTTCAGTTGTTTATTAAAAAGATGAACACTAACCACGCTGCGCTTTGGTCCTCTCCTTCTTCCACCCAAGACAGCCGTTACATCTGTTTGTAATTTTTTTATTTGATAGGGAAGCTGAAAGGTCAAATATACCGTTTAGATTTTCTACTGCCAAGTTTACATATTCGCTATTACAGTGGAACGTTTTGTCCAGGAAGTTGTCTAAAAGGGATTGAATTTGTTGTCTAATTGCTTTTTGGTAGGTTTCCACACAATATTCCTTCCATCTAGCATTTCTTAATATTACTCAGTTCCTTTGGCTTTGATGCCTCATGATTGAGTATTGCTCTGTTCAAGTAGACTGTGATTTTGCTGTGATCTGATAGCGGTGTCAGTGGGCTGACTGTGAATGCTCTGAGAGACTCTGGGTAGAGGTCAATAATAAAGTAGTCTTCAGTACTACTGCCAAGAGACGAGCTATAGGTGTAGCTACCATAGGAGTCCCCTCGAAGGCTACCATTGACTATGTACATACCCAGCGTGCGACAGAGATGCAGGAGTTGTGACCCATTTTTGTTGGTTATTTTATCATAGTTGTGCCCAGGGGGGCACATGGGGGAGGGAATGCTGTCACCTCCAGGCAGGTGTTTGTCCCCATGTGTGCTGAGGGTGTCAGGTTCTGGTCCAGTTCTGTCATTTAGGTCATCACAGACTAGTACATGTCCCTGGGCCTGGAAATGATTGATTTCCCCCTCCAGGATGGAGAAGCTGTCTTCATTAAAGTACGGAGATTCTAGTGGGGGAAAATAGATAGATATAGGGGTGGCAGGGTAGCCTTGTGGTTAGCGCGTTGGACTAGTAACTGAAAGGTTGCAAGATCGAATCCCCGAACTGACAAGGTAAAAATCTGTAATTCTGCCCATGAACAAGGCAGTTAACCCCACTGTTCCTAGGCCATCATTGAAAATAAGAATGTGTTCTTAACTGACTTGCCTAGTTAAATAAAAGGTAAAATAAAGATAGCACACAGGAGGATGATTTTCTCTGTTAAGATTTCCTGTTTCACCTGTCCTCGTTATTGTCTCCAACCCCTCCAGGTGTCGCTTATTTTCCCCAGTGAATTTATCCCTGTGTTTCCTGTCTCTCTGTGCCAGTTCGTCTTGTATGTTTCCAAGTCAACCAATGTTTTTCCCGTTCTCCTGCTTTTTGCATTCTACTTTTTATAGTCCTCCCGGTTTTGACCCTTGCCTGTTTTTGGACTTTGTACCCGCCTGACTGACCAGTCTGCCTGCCTTGACCACGAGCCTGTCTGTCACTCTGTACCTCCTGGACTCTGATCTGGTTTTTGCCTGTCCACGACCATTCTCTTGCCTACCCCTTTGGATTAATAAACATTGTAACACTCCAACCATCTGTCTCCTGTGTCTGCATTTGGGTCTCACCTTGTGCCTTGATATTTCCTTTTGAATTTCTAGCCAAATATAAAATATTCCTGTTTTGATTAATTAAGTAGAGTGAGTTAGGTCTGCTCTATATCAAATTAGCAGAGCCAGTGGGTCCGTCTTCTCTATACCATGTTTCTTAGGATGACAATGTCTGTATTTCTGATTGATGGCAGATGACCTCAGGCCTTGGATATTCCAGGATGAGATAGTGAAGGCTTTGTGTCCCATAAATGTTGTTGGTTGTGTGGTTTGGCATCAGGCCAGTAAGTGTGAGCAGAGCCTGCTGAGCATCTGGTTCCTGTCACACCCTGTGTGCCATTGGCTTCGGCTAGTGTAAGAGTGGGGGTTGGGCCTGTTTACCCGCTCATGGCCTGGGCCCATGTGTGACTTCCATGTTTAGGCCCTCTTTGCGGGAGTGGGGGCCATGGGGTGGGCAGGAGGGGCATAGGTCTGATCTGAGGGGGCCTACATGGGGTGTGGGCATGGTTGACTTGGGGGGGTGTTGATTGGTTGAGGTGGGGATGTGGTCTGGAATGTAGGTCCTCTCTGCCTGGGTCCTCTATGTGTAGGTCCGGGGGGGGGGGGGGGGGGAGAGAGATTGTCTTGCTGGTCTGGGCGGGGTGTCTATTGATCTGTTGCTCCTGTGTGAGGTGTTGGTGCTGCGTTTGAGAGCGATGTCCTTTAGGGTCCGGGCAAAGGTGGGCACTGCTGCCTTGTATAGGTGGACCTGGTCATAGAAGCTGTTCAAGTCCAGGGTGGAGTGGTGGGCCAGCAAAACATTTGGTTTTGAGGCACAGTCACGGGAAATACTTGCATTTACCCGCTGTATGGTAGCAGGTTGGAAGTATTTTCGTGGTAGCAGAGTGGAGATAATCACTTGTGCATTGGGGAAAGTAGTAGAAGCTTTTTCAATCACTCCCTTCAGTGCTGTGGCCACCCTTTCCTGCTGTGTTCGCAGGTTGTTTGTGCATGTGTGTATTATGTGGCTAGGTAAACCTAGTGGGTCCTCAGACAGAAGTTCTAGGGCGCGCTGGGTGTTTGGACTCCAGAGTTTAGACACACTGTTTGGGAAAATGTTTTTTTTTCTTGTATATATTTCCCATTTGAGTCCATAAGGAGTACAATCTGTGTCTTGTGTATGTCCTCAGTGGGTGTGGGCGTGTTGTCAGGAGGGCTATCAGGGTGGCTGATGGGTCGGGGCTTGGGGTTCTTCATTTGTCTGTCCCGCTGTGATTTCGACGCTGTGGTCAGGGGTGGACTGTTCTGCTGTGGTGTCGAGACTTTTGTCGGAAGCTGAGTTGGGCTGTTCTGCTGGCTCTCCTCAGGGGTGGCCACCTCTCTAGTGGGTTGTTCTCTGTCACACGCCATCCCCCTCACACTCTCCTCCAGCAGTCTGATCCTCTCCAGTGCTCTGTTCTTCTCTTGCTCCTGCTTCTTCTCCTGGAGATGTTGTCTCATTACAGTCCAGAGTGCAGATATGTCTCTCTCCAGCTCTCCGGGTCTGGTTAAGGGGGTGTTGTTGTGCTGGACTGTTGTCTGGGTCTGTGCTGACTGGAGTGTAATCACCTGCTGTTCCAGCTCCACATGCCTTACCTCCAGCTGGGTGAATTTATCCTTAATTTCAAGCTAGCATTAAACTTATCTTATAAAAAACAATCAATCAACGACTGTCGTTGCTCCAATGTGTACTTAACCATAAACATCAATGCCTTTCTTAAAATCAATACCCAAGTATATATTTTTAAACCTGCATATTTAGCTAAAAGAAATCCAGGTTATCAGGCAATATTAACCAGGTGAAATTGTGTCACTTCTCTTGCGTTCATTGCACGCAGAGTCAGGGTATCTGCAACAGTTTGGGCAGCCTGGCTCTTTGCGAACTAATTTGCCAGAATTTTACGTAATTATGACATAACATTGAAGGTTGTGGAATGTAACAGGAATATTTAGACTCATGGATGCCACGCGTTAGATAAAATACGGAACGGGACTAAACGTTTTGTTTTCGAGGTGATAGTTTCTGGATTTGACCTAAGGCTCGTATTTCTGTGTGTTTATTATAGTTAAGTCTATGATTTGATATTTGATAGAGCAGTCTGACTGAGGGGTGGTAGGCAGCAGCAGGCTCGTAATAGTCAAAGGTATATGGTTTAGAGAGAAATAGTCGACGCGTTATAATTCCTGTAATAACTTGCGGCTGAACTTGAAAGGGGTTCCTTCATTATTTTACCGTTCATGTCTTCCATAGAGAATGTCTTGATCTACTTCAAATCAGGTCTGTGTTTCGTGCAGGCTTAAACCGCCTCTGTTCATGTCTTCCATAGAGAATGTCTTGATCTACTTCAAATCAGGTCTGTGTTTCGTGCAGGTTAGGGTGCAGGCTTAAACCGCCTCTGTTCATGTCTTCCAAACACACACACATACACACACACCGAGACAGACACACACACACACTATTTCATAGCCGATCTCTCCATGGTACACACACCCATCCAGAGGGCTAACGTCCTGCTGCTGACAGTGGCACGTCAAAGAGCTCAATACTCTGCGAGTACTCTATGTACTCAGTGAGTATTGCATTCTTACATAACATGCTTGACACAGTTCCCTATAAACCCTCCACTCTCTGCTCTCTGGTGTCACCACTCTGATCAAAGGGGATACCGAGACACAGGAGAACATCTCCATTTGAGCTCCTTGTATACAGACCTGATATTGAGGTGGCTATACTGTATATAGCAGGCTGCAATAGCACGGCAGAGCACTGTGGGAAATTAAATCAATGATCTTACTGTAAGAGCATACTTAGGCCTGGTTTCATTTCACCCCCTAGACCGTAGCCCCTCTTGTCCCCTTTGAAGGGATTGTTTAATGTGGGTGAGGCCTTAGGAAACAACGTCGTCTAATTCTGGGATGCATAGACTAGTAAGGATGAAGCCTGTGTATGTAAGGGTACTGTATCCTGACATAAGTAATTTCCTGTTTTTGAAAGATAACTTGTGTCTTTTCATTGTGAGATCTGGGTTTGTGGCAGCTTCGTATTAGGATGGAAATTTAATTGAATTCATTCCCAAGTCCCTCTTCCAACCCAAATCTACTCAAATGAAAGACACGACACACTTATCCAACGTTAGCCTCGGAGAAAGAATCTCAGACGTACTTTTTTTTAAACACAGCATAACAATTATCATCATGGAAGAATATCTGGAGGCCCTGGTTTAGTCTGGATTTAACAGTGATGCCTAAAAGCTAGCAAGGCCAATCTATTTTTAATAAAATGTAATGAGTTGTCGAAGGGAGACGAGACAGGAGTAAAACCACACATATCTGGGATAGAGCAAGGTGAGGGAAACGCATGATTTCAAAGAAGGTTAAAGTAAAACTACAGTGCCTTCATAAGTATTCATACCCCTTGACTTATTCCACATTTTGTTACTTACAGCCTGAATTAAAACTTGATTAAGTATATGTTTTTTTCTCACCCGTCTACACACAATACCCCATAATTACAAAGTGAAAACATGTTTATAGAAATGCTAAATTTTTTTGAGAATTACAGCTTTGAGTCTTTCTGTAAGAACTTTGCAAACATTTGCACATTATTCTTTTTAAAATTCTTCAAGCTCTGTCAAGTTGGCTGTTGATCATTGCTAGACAGAAATGTTCAAGTCTTGCCATAGATTTTCAAGTCGAATTAAGTCTAAACAACAACTAGGCCATTCAGGAACATTCAATGTCGTCTTGGTAAGCAACTTCAGTGTATATTTGGCCATGTGTTTTAGGTTATTATCCTGCTGAAAGGTGACTTTGTCTCCCAGTTTCCGTTGGGAAGCTGACTGAACCAGGTTTTCCTCTAGGATTTTGCCTGTCATAAGCTCTATTCAGTTTCTTTTTATCCCCAAAAAAACTCCCTAGGCCTTGCCTAGGACAAGTATACCCATAACATGATGCTGCCGCCACCATGCTTGAAAATATGAAGAGTGGTACTCAGTGAGGTGTTGTGTTGGATTTGCTCCAAACATAACACTTTGTATTCATGATATAAAGTTAATTCCTTTGCCACATTTTTTGTAGTTTTACTTTAGTGCCTTATTGCAAACAGGATGCATCTTTCGGAATATTTGTATTCTCGGCTACCTTCTTTTCACTCTGTCATTTAACCTCTACGGGATCGGTGTCCACCCCGTGGAACAGTTGAGCTAATGTAGGCTAATGTGATTAGCATGAGTTTGTAAGTAACAAGAACATTTCCCAGGACATGGGCAGAAAGCTTAAATTCTTGTTAATCGAACTGCACTGTCCAATTTACAGTAGCTATTGCAGTGAAAGAATACCATGATATTGTTTGAGGAGAGTGTACAGTTATTGTCACGACTTCTGCCGAAGTCGATGCCTCTCCTTGTTCGAGCGGTGTTTGGCGGTTGACGTCGACGGTCTTCTAGCCATCGTCAATCAATTTTTCATTTTCTATTTGTTTTGTCTCGTTTTCCCACACACCTGGTTCTCATTTTCCTCATTATGTGTTGTGTATTTAACCCTCTGTTCCCCCCATGTCTTTGTGTGGTATTGTTTATTGTAAGTGCTTGTGCACATTTTGTTTTACTGGTGCGCGTCGGGTTATTGTGCCCATACTTTGTTCTTATGCTGTTGGTTTTACTATTAACTTCTTGACCATACTTGAGACGCAGACGTCTCAAGTATGCCCCTGGAAATGCAAATGCGCTACGCTAAATGCTAAATGTACTCGTTACAACTCAATCTTTGATCAAAATTCACAAGCAGGGTATTGAATTAAAGCTACACTCGTTGTGAACCTAGCCAGCAAGTCAGATTTTTAAAATGCTTTTCGGCGAAAGCATCAGAAGCTATTATCTGATAGCATGCACCCCCCAAAATGCCAGCACGACACGTAAACAACAGATTTTGCGGTAGCCGGCGCTACCCAAAACGCAGAAATAAAATATAAAACATTCATTACCTTTGACGAGCTTCTTTCTTGGCACTCCTATATGCCCCATAAACATCACTATTGGGTATTTTTTTCGTTTAAATCGGTCCATATATACCCAAAATAGCTTTGTATGGAAGCTGTGTCATTCAGAAAAAATCATCGTTTTTAAACGCTGCGTAATTTTTTAAAATTAAAAAAGTCGACGATAAACTTTCACAAAACACTTCGAAATCCTTTTGTAATCCAACTTTAGGTATTAGTAAACGTTTATAATCTATCAAAATGATTACAGGGCGATGTCTTTTCAATAGGTCTTCACTTGCAAAACAATGGCTTCTAATATCTTCATCAACTACATCCGGGTGAAGACTGGGAAAATGGAGGTCAGATAGATGGATTTTCCAACAATTAATTCAATTGAAAATGAGGACAATGGCGCCATCGTGCGGAATTTGTATTTGTATATTAAATTCTGTTCTCTTTTAACAACTCGTGGAAGTGACTTATGGAAATTATTTTTAGCTTTCAGAGAGCAGTTTTTCTTGCGTTTTTCAATGAAACACACGATCTGTTATAGTCACAGCCGTGATTTAACCAGTTTTATAAACTTCAGAGTGTTTTCTATCCACACATACTAATCATATGCATATACTATATTCCTGGCATGAGTAGCAGGACGCTGAAAAGTTGCGCGATTTTTAACAGAATTTTCGAAAAAGGAGGGGGTAGAAGTAAGAGGTTTTAAACTGCTCCGGCTATTATCAAGTTCTGCACTTGAAAATGTATTAATAAACCAAGTAGGCACATTTGGGCAGTCTTGATACAACATTTTGAACAGAAATGCAGTGGTTCATTGAATCAGTCTAAAACTTGGCACCTACAATGCTGCCATTTAGTGGCCAAAATCTAAATTGCACCTCATCTGTAATATTACATTTTGGCCTTTCTCTTGCATTTCAAAGATGATGGGGAAAAAATACATTGTAGGTGTTTTTTTCTTTGTACTATCTTTTACCAGATCTAATGTGTTATATTCTCCTACATTAAGTTCACATTTCCACAAACGTCAAAGTGTTTCCTTTCAAATGGTATCAAGAATATGCATATCCTTGCTTCAGGTCCTGAGCTACAGGCAGTTAGGCGAAAATTTAAAAAAAGGGTCCGATCCTTTTGTTAGTGCATTGATAAACCATCCAAAGTGTTATTAATAACTTCACCATGCTCAAAGTGATATTCAATGTCTGTTTATTTTTTATTTATACCCATCTACCAATAGGTTTCCTTCATTGTGAGGCACTGTAAAACCTCCCTGGTCTTTGTGGTTGAATCTGTGTTTGAAATTCACTGCTTGACTGAGGGACCTTACAGATGATTGTATGTGTGGGGTATAGAGATGAGCCTTACAGGCCATTGCAAATATGGTTATGTGCCATTTTCAAGGTAATTTAGGTGATTGAAGTGATTGAAACCATTTTAGTCATTTCCTCACGGTTCCCTCCCCTCTTGTTTGTTTGTTTTGTTTAACCTTCTTAACCCTCCCCCTTTTACTCCTCCCCCTCCTCCTCTCTGTAATCAACTCTGGGCCCCAACATCCTTCTGGTCTGTCACAGGACTGACTGATTGGTTCAGGGCTTCTGGCAGGCGACCAATGATGTCCCTGCTACAACAGCATCACTGTCACAGGGATCATTCAATAATCACTCATCATCACTGTCTGACCCTTTCCTCTCGCCCCTCTCTATCCACCTCTTTCTCTACTCCTTCTCCCTCGCCTAACCTTCTCTCGCTCTGTTCTCCCTCCCTCTCTCTGCTAGCCCTCCCTTGCTCTCTCTCTCTCTCTCTCTCTCTCTCTCTCTCTCTCTCTCTCTCTCTCTCTCTCTCTCTCTCTCTCTCTCTCTCTCTCTCTCTCTCTCTCTCTCTCTCTCTCTCTCTCTCTCTCTCTCTCTCTCTCTCTCTCTCTCTCTCTCTCTCTCTCTCACACACACGCTCTCTCTCAAAGAAACACAATACTCTTTCTAAAGACAGAGTTTGACATTGAAATACTCTTGGCAAGATGAAATAGACGTGTCTCTCTCTTCTGTCTGACTGAGAAGCCACAGTTAGAACAGAGCCCAAATAACAACCATAACCAATTATATCCCTTCTACACAACTGTGCCCGTAAATAATGACCACCCCTCCCCACCGTTCATAATCCCAGACCTGTCCCTCTTCGTGTCCCCATGACGAAGGGACAATCACAGTGGCTGGTGGTTTGGAGGTGAAGGGGGGAGGCTGCGATGGCAGAATGAGTCATACCTCAACACTGCGTCACAAAACAGCACCTTGGTAACCATGGCCACACTCTCTTCTCTGCATACAGTATGCAACACATGCATCCTATCACACAGAAAGCAGCTTATTTATGCAGTCAAAGAGATACACCCCCTTTAGAATACACATGAGGAGACTCCAGTCTTACACACTTGATCCCATCACTGCAATGTTATATCAAATATGGGTTTATGGCTACAGACAATTTGATTGCAGGGTACTCAGGGAAACAGAACTAGAGCAATCTTACTGGTATAAAAGGTAGTAAATAAGCTGCTGAAACAATAACTGGGAGTCAGAGCAGGAGTAATGTCATCTAACCATGGATAGGGAAGACAGGTGACTATTAGGGACATGAACGCAAAAGAGCGGTGAAAACCACAACATCATTTACAGAGTTTGAGACGTACAGACTTACCGAAGGCTAGGATTCCAGCACACACGTGCATACAAACACACCCTACAGTCTCCTTAGCATGCAGATACCTGAAGTCACTGTCCTCTGGGGGTGTAAAGCTGACGATTCAGCTACAATTCACTTCTGTCTGAATAGCATGTTTCACCAAGACACCATGTCACACAATGCTTTGGTTCCAACCTGAGTCCACTCAAAGTAAAGCAATAAAAAAAGACATGACTTCCTCTTTCTCTGTTCTGATCACTCCAACACCCTCTGCAATATACTGTACATTGTCCTGATACAGAGGAATTCAACCCAATGTAAATTGGCTTAATCTAGCAGTAAATTAGCCTGCCTTGAAGCGACACGTATGTGGGACCTCTCACTCACTGGAAATAAACAGGCAGTGTTACAGTCGCCTCTAAAAGACGGCTACATATAGAAAGTTCACCCACTGTGGCTGCGGCTCAAATGGCACCCTATTCCCTATATACACTACTTTTGACCAGTGCACTATAGGGGAAAAGGGTAGCATTTAGAATCAGACTATGAATTGAAAGGCAATACGAGTGAAGGGTGGCCATGGAGTGCCTGTCAATAAATATTTGTGACAGCCCAGGCTAAAATAGACCGCTGGGATATGTGCCACTGGGCTGGGGGGAGGACAAATTATGACCCCCTTCAGCATGTCTAGTCATTTACTTTATCCTTTCTCTCTCTCACTTGCCCATTCATATATTTCTGATGGATTAAGGTAAAGTGAATTAAAGATGGATACGTTTTTCAGTCTTTTTTCCTAATCTATACAATTTACGTGCCCCCAGATAATTGTTTTTTTGTTTGTTTATAACTTATTTTTTTACGTATTTTGTACATAATGTTGCCGCGATCGTCTCTTATGACCGAAAATAACTTCTAGACATCAGGACTGCGATTACTCAGCACGGACTAGCAGAATCCTGTTTTTCCTTTCACGACTCTGACGAGCCCGACGCGAAGAATATACTGCTTCCTCGGGAACAGGCCCCAATCCCCGTGATCTGTGTGAAGAGGAGTCGGAGAAAGAGGGGCCAGAATTCATAGGCAGTCGAATAAACCCCCAATTCTCTCCATTCTGCTAGCAAACGTAAAATCCTTGGAGAATAAAATTGACGAGTTACGCGGAAGATTAAACTACCAACAGGACATTAAAACTGTAACATCTTACGCTTCATGGAGTCGTGGCTGAACGACGACAATATCAACATACAGCTGGCTGGTTATTCAATGTATCGGCAGGATAGAACAGCGGCGTCTGGTAAGACAAGGGGCGACGGACTATGTAGTTTTGTAAATAACAGCTGGTGCACGATATCTAAGGAAGTCTCGAGCTATTGCTCGCCTGAGGCAGAATATCTCATGATAAGCTGTAGACCACACTACCTACCGAGAGAGTTTTCATCTGTATTCTTCGTAGCTGTTTACATACCACCACAGTCAGAGGCTGGCACTAAGACAGCATTGACTGAGCTGTATTCCGCCATAAGCAAACAAGAAAACGCTCACCCAGAGGCGGCACTCCTAGTTGCCGGGGACTTTAACGCAGGGAAACTTCAATCCGTGTAGCATGTTAAATGTGCAACCAGAGGAAAAAGAACTCTGGACCATCTATACTCCACACACAGAGACGCATACAAAGCTCTCCCTCGCCCTCCATTTGGCAAATCTGACCATAATTATATCCTCCTGATTCCTGCTTAGAAGCAAAAATTAAAGCAGGAAACACCAGTAACTAGATTAATTAAAAAAAGTGGTCAGATGAAGCAGATGCTAAGCTACAGGACTGTTTTGCTAGCACCGAATGGAATATGTTCCGGGATTCCTCCGATGTCATTGAGGTGTACACCATATCAGTCATTGGCTTCATCAATAAGTGCATTGATGACATCGTCCCCACAGTGACTGTACGTACATACCTCAACCAGAAGCCATGGATTACAGGCGTTCTGAGCTAAAGGCTAGAGCTGCCGCTTTCAAGGAGCGGGACTCCAACCCAGAAGCTTATCAGAAATCCCGCTATGCCCTCCGACGAACCATCAAAAAGGCAAAGCGTAAATACAGGACTAAGATCAAATTGTACTACACCGGCTCTGATGCTCGTCGGATGTGGCAGGGCTTGCAAACCATTACAGACTACAAAGGGAAGCAAAGCCGAGAGCTGCCCAGTGACACGAGCCTACTAGACGAGCTAAACTACTTCTATGCTCGCTTCGAGGCAAATAACACTGAAATATGCATGAGAGCACCAGCTGTTCCAGAAGACTGTGTGATCACGCTCTCCGCAGCCGAAGTGAGTAAGACCTTTAAACAGGTCAACATTCACAAGGCCACAGGGCCAGACAAATTACCAGGACATGTACTGCGACCATGTGCTGACCAACTGGCAAGTGTCTTCACTGATATTTTCAACCTCTCCCTGTCCAAGTCTGTAATACCAACATGTTTTAAGCAGACCACCATAGTGCCTGTGCCCAAGAACATGAAGGTAACCTGCCTAAATGACTACCGACCTGTAGCACTCACATCTGTAGCCATGAAGTGCTTTGAAAGGCTGGTCATGGCTTCCACATCCACACCATCATCCCAGAAATGCTAGACCCACTCCAATTTGCATACCGCCCCAACAGATCCACAGATGATGCAGTCTCTATTGCACTCCACACTGCCCTTTCCCACCTGGACAAAAATAACACCTATGTGAGAATGCTATTCATTGACTACAGCTCAGCGTTCAACACCGTAGAGCCCTCAAAGCTCATCAATAAGCTAAGGACCCTGGGATTAAACACTTCCCTCTGCAACTGGATCCTGGACTTCCTGACGGGCCGCCCCCAGGTGGTAAGGGTAGGTAACAACACATTTGCCACACTGATCCTCAACACAGGGGCCCCTCAGGGGTGCGTGCTCAGTCCCCTACTGTAAACCCTGTTCACTCATGACTGCATGGCCAGGCACGACTCCAACACCATCATTAAGTTTGCCAATGACACAACAGTGATAGGCCTAATCACCGACAACAACGAGACAGCCTATAGGGAGGAGGTCAGAGACCTGGCCGTGTGGAGCCAGGACAACAACCTCTCCCTCAACGTGAACGAGACAAAGGAGATGATTGTGGACTACAGGAAAAATAGGACCAAGCACGCCCCCATTCACATCGACGGGGCTGCAGTGGATCAGGTTGAGAGCTTCAAGTTCCTTGATGTCCACATCACCAACAAACTAACATGGTCCAAGCACACCAAGACAGTCGTGAAGAGGGCACAACAAAACCTATTCCCCCTCAGGAGACTGAAAAGATTTGGTATGGGTCCTCAGATCCTCAAAAGGTTCTACAGCTGCACCATCGAGATTATCCTGACTAGTTACATCACTGTCTGGTATGGCAACTGCTCAGTCTCAGACCGCAAGGCACTACAGAGGATAGTGCGAATGGCCCAGTACATCACTTGGGTCAAGCTTCCTGCCATCCAGGACTTCTATACCAGGCGGTGTCAGAGGAAGGCCCTAAAAATTGTCAAAGACTCCAGCCACCCTAGTCATAGGCTGTTCTCTCTGCTACCGCACGGCAAGCGGTACCAGAGCACCAAGTCTAGGTCCAAAAGACTTCCAACTAGCTTCTACCCCCAAGCTACCCAGACTATTTGCATTGCCCCCCCCCCCCTTTACACCACTGCTACTCTCTGTTGTCATCTATGCATAGTCTTCCTACATGTACATACTACCCGCACATTGACTCTGTATTGGTACCTCCCTGTATATAGTCTCGCTATTGTCATTTTACTGCTGCTCTTTAATTACTTGTTACTTTTAGCTCTTATTCTTATCCATATTTTTTTGAAACTGCATTGTTGGTTAAGGGCTCGTAAGTAAGCAGTACACTGTAATGTTTACACCAGTTGTATTCGGCGCATGTGACGAATAAAATGTATCTTGCTCGATATTTTTGTCTTTCTGTCTCTTTCGCCTTCTCTCCTAATCTGTTAATCTCTCTTTCTTCAGCATCCTTCTCTTTCTGCCTCTCCCTGACAAAGGCAGTAATGTCCAGACACATTTCCTCTCCACATCCCTGATCACTCCAGAACAAGCACCATCAATACTGTCTACACAGTACACACATCCACTCAGGACCACTCACACAAACAAACACACACCACACACGGGCACACAATCACTCACACAAAGAGGAACAGATAACACTGCTCTGTGGCACAGCTGAGCCTTTGAAATGAAAAAGAATCTCCGTACACTCATGATCAATGCATCATTTTCAATTTATTAGGCTGAGCTTTCGGTTGTCAGACCTTCATCAGAGCATACAAAAACACACAACGACGCACAAGGCCACACGTAGGAAATGTGCGTCAATGCAATCAGACACGTTGCGCATCAGCAACAAAAGCACCAGGAGGCACATCAGTAATCAATTATCTCAGAAAGGTGTGACTTGATCCAGTATTTTTTTTCTCATTATTTTAACGAGGGTCATCCTTTAATATGTTTCCTCTTAACCCCTGGCTTTATGTGGTTCCTTTCATTTCTGACTTCTTTAACCCGATAACCGTGTACAAGTTCCCATAGGCCCACCCCTTTCGCATTTTTATTTAGTTCTTGGTCTTCACACCTGTTTCTATGCTTTTGAAGTGTTTAGGAATTTCATTTAAAAAAAGGTACAATTATGTCAAAACTATATTGAATCCCAAAAATATCTATACTGACTCAATCAAGTCACACTTTTCTGAGATAATTGAGATAATTGATTACTGATTGCTTTGTATGCAGGTGTTTCGCATCATGTCTGATTGCATTGACGCAAGTTGCATTGTGTGTTTTTGGATGCTCTGATTCCTTTTAATTTCAGTGTTTCTCGTTATCTCCTGCACCTCAGCAACGGTCAGGTGTGCCACATATCCACTCAAGATTCTACAGCTGAGCCAGTGAAAAGAGAGGAAGGTTGAGAGCAAGAATGAGTGACAGAGAATCAGAAATGTGTCTTTTGCCCCAGGTCCACACCTGCACTGATTACTATTCTGTTGTGCTTCATCCCAGACCAAGGACAGGGTGCTAGCTTGCCTTTATCACTGCACTTGCTAGCTTGCCTCACAGATCACTGCACCTGTACATAGCCCATCTATCTACCTCATCCCCATACTGTATTTATTTATTTATCTTGCTTCTTTGCACCCCAGTATCTCTACTTGCACATTCATCTTCTGCTCATCTACCATTCCCGTGTTTAATTGTTATATTGTAATTACTTTGCCACCATGGCCTATTTATTACCTTAACTTACTTATCTTACCTCATTTGCACTCACTGTACATATACTTTTTTCTACTGTATTATTGACTGTATGTTTTGTTTATTGCATGTGTAACTCTGTGTTGTTGTATGTGTCGAATTGCTATGCTTTATCTTGGCCAGGTCGCAGTTGCAAATGAGAACTTGTTCTCAACTAGCCTACCTGGTTAAATAAAGGTGAGGCGGAGCAGGTGACATTGGCTATGAGACAGGCAGAATACTGAGGACCACCACACAGACCAAAACACACAACCTCCTTCTTCCATGTCCCATTATCAATCCATCTGGCTCTGTTCCTTTCATCAATCCCCAAGTGACCATTATCCCAGATGTTGCCACAGAAAACACACACACACACACACACACACACACACACACACACACACACACACACACACACACACACACACACACACACACACACCACCCCAGCCTTGATGAGAAAAGACAGTAGATCGTAGGCCAGGGGAGAGCAGTGCTGGAATATCAATAGGCCTGCATTAGTTCTGTGAAGACATGTAACATCTCTCTCTCCTTCACTTCCTCCATCCCTCATCTCCTCTGGTTCTCAGCATCTTCCCTTTCTTTCTCTCTGGCCAGATCAGACGTCATCACTGTGGCAGTGGTGTTTTTAATTCATGTTTGACAGAGCTGTAATGAGTCATTTCATATGAGATGGAGAGAGGAGATGAAGCCAGTAAGATGATGAGAGAGACTGAAAGAGGGGGAAAAAGAGAAAAACATTTGAAGGGAGTGAAGGACCGAAGACAATTTTAGAGTTAAAAAGGATGAAGCAGAGAGAGGATAGGCGAGAGAAGATAGGAGTAAAAAGGAATGAACAGAATCAAAGAGTAGGAATATTAGAGAGGACATAAATAAAAGCCTAAACCAGACTAGACTAATCACCAGTATTAATGTTTACCCGATTATAAACCGAATTCAATTTGTTTTCCTTCTGTACAAGGGAGGGGAGATCAATATGAGGAAAATATCTCCTATCAGAGCACCCCTGTCTCTATGATTGAATACACACACAAAAAATAAACACACACAGAACGAGGGCTTATAAAATCCACATGACTAACCTGAATACACACAGCCCCAGTGCAGAGGGGATATGATATACTGTAGGATGATGAAGATTGAGGAGGACAAAGGGCATTGGGACATAATGTTATCAATTTCACTCACTCTCTCTCTCCCCCTCTCCTCTACCTCTATCCTTCATATCCTAATCTTCGACAAACACACTAAGGTAACAGACACCTGACACTCACACACACAAAGATGACATCCCACACACTCAAGTCCTACACACACTGTCAATGTCTAGCAGCACCGCATTGACACAATGCAGTGTTATTTGGGAACAGTCTCATGGTCCAATTTGGAGAAAACACACACACACCTTAAACTACAGTTACGTGCAGAATCGTCACATGTTAACTCGCATCCCATCCATCTTTTTTTATTGACGTCACTCCCTCAAGGACAAAACATCCCATTGAGAAGAGAAACCACGACAGGAATCTAGCCACGTTATGAATTCACATTCTCACTGAGACAAATATGTCGGTTATGTCAGCCGAGATCTTTCACAATAATTGACACACACACGCACCTGTTAGAACATATATTTTTTTATACGACCATACAAGGGCAGTCCACAACAACGAGCTCCTATGGAGATGGCTGCTGTCTGGTTAGTATAGAGCAGGGGTACTCAAATACTATTTGAGAAGGTCCGGATGGATGTTGTAATTTATTGCCGAAATAACAAACCCCCACCAAGTACAATGCGACTTCAAACTGTTCACACCCCTCTTGTTGGTGGAAAAAATGTTGCAGTTTTAAAGCTAATTCTACACATTTTGCCATCTTATGTGTGTTTATACAATGATACACTACATGACCAAAAATATGTGGACACCTGCTAGTCAAACACCTCATTCCAAAATCACTGCCATTAATTCCCTTTGCTGCTGGGTTGGCTTTCCCCTAGATGTTGGAACATGGCTGCGGGGACTTGATTCCTTTCAGCCACAAGAGCATTAGTGAGGTCGGGTACTGATGTTGGGCGATTAGGTCTGGCTCGCAGTCGGCATTCCAATTCATCTTAAAGGTGTTCGATGGAGTTGAGGTCAGGGCTCTGTGCAGGCCAATCAAGTTCTTCCATACCGATCTCGACAAACCATTTCTGTATGGACCTCAATTTGTGTACGAAGGCATTGTCTTTTTAATTTTTTGGGGTGAATTTTACCCCCCTTTTCTCCACAATTTTGTGGTATCCAATTGTTAGTAGCTACTATCTTGTCTAAACGCTACAACTCCCGTACGGGCTCGGGAGAGACAAAGGTCGAAAGTCATGCATCCTCCGATACACAACCCAACCAAGTTGCACTGCTTCTTAACACAGCGCGCCATCGATAAAAGACATTCAATCACCGTATTCTTATCGGCAGACTCAATAGCCTTGGTTTTTCTAATGACTGCCTCGCCTGGTTCACCAACTACTTTGCAGACAGAGTTCAGTGTGTCAAATCAGAGGGCATGTTGTCCGGACCTCTGGCAGTCTCTATGGGGGTACCACAGGGTTCAATTCACTTTTCTCTGTATATATCAATGATGTCGCTCTTGCTGCGGGCGATTCCCTGATCCACCTCTACGCAGACAACACCATTCTGTATACTTCTGGACCTTGCTTGGACACTGTGCTAACTAACCTCGAAAATAGCTTCAATGCCATACAACACTACTTCCGTGGGCTCCAACTGCTCTTAAACGCTAGTAAAAACCAAATGCATGCTTTTCAACCATTCGCTACCCGCACCCGCCCGCCCTAACAACACCACCCTGGACGATTCCGACCTAGAATATGTGGACAACTATAAATGGCTAGACTGTAAACTCTCTTTCCAGACTCATATTAAACATCTCCAATCAAAAATCAAATCTAGAATCGGCTTTCTATTTCGCAACAAAGCCTCCTTCACTCACGCCGCCAAACTTACCCTAGTAAAACTGACTATCCTACCGATCCTCGACTTCGGCGATGTCATCTGCAAAATAGCTTCCAACACTCTACTCAGCAAACTGGATGCAGTCTATCACAGTGCCATCCGTTTTGTTACAAAATCACCTTATACCACCCACCACTGCGACCTGTATTCTCTAGTCGGGCTGGCCCTCGCTACATATTCGTCGCCAGACCCAATGGCTCCAGGTCATCTATAAGTCTATGCTAGGTAAAGCTTCGCCTTATCTCAGTTCACTGGTCACGATAACAACACCCACCCGTAGCACACGTTCCAGCAGGTATATCTCACTGATCATCCACAAAGCCAACACCTCATTTGGCCGCCTTTCCTTACAGTTCTCTGCTGCTAGTGACTGGAACGAATTGCAAAAATTGCTGAAGTTGGAGACTTATTTCCCTCACCAACTTTAAACATCAACTATCTGAGCAGCTAACCGATCGCTGCAGCTGTACATAGTCCATCTGTAAATAGCCCACCCAATCTATCTACCTCATCCCCATATTTTTTTATTTTATTTACTTTTCTGCTCTTTTGCACACCAGTATCTCTACTTGCATATCATCATCTGCTCATTTATCACTCCAGTGTTAATCTGCTAAATTGTAACTATTCGCTCCTATGGCCTATTTATTGATTGCCTACCTCCTCATGCCTTTTGCACACACTGTATATAGACTTTCTTTTTTCTACTGTGTCATTGATTTGTTTATTGTGTTATTGGCTTGTTTATTGTTTACTCCATGTGTAACTCTGTGTTGTTGTCTGTGTCACACTGCTTTGCTTTATCTTGGCAAGGTCACAGTTGCAAATGAGAACTTGTTCTCAACTAGCCTACCTGATTAAATAAAGGTGAAATTTAAAAAATAAAATACTTCTAAAGTTGTGGCAAAATGGCTTAAGGACAACAAAGTCAAGGTATTGGAGTGGCCATCACAAAGCCCTGACCTCAATCCCATAGAAAAATTGTGGGCAGAACTAAAAAAGCGTGTGTGAGCAAGGAGGTCTACAAACCTGACTCAGTTACACCAGCTCTGTCAGGAGGAATGGGCCAAAATTCACCCAACTTATTGTGGGAAGCTTGTGGAAGGCTGCCCAAAATGTTTGACCCAAGTTAAACAATTTTAAAGGCAATGCTACCAAATACTAATTGAGTGTATGTAAACTTCTGACCCACTGGGAATGTGATGAAAGAAATAAAAGCTGAAATAAATCATTCTCTCCACTATTATTCTGACATTTCACATTCTTAAAATAAAAAGTGGTGATCCTAACTGACCTAAGACAGGGAATTTTTACTAGGATTAAATGTTAGGAATTGTGAAAAACTGAGTTGAAATGTATTTGGCTAAGGTGTATGTAAACTTCCGACTTCAACTGTGTGTATATATATGCACACACACACAAACATATAGTGTACCTGAGTGACACAACAAAATCAATGGGGGCCTCCTGTGGGTTGAGGCCCCCATGGTCACATACTCTGGCTATTGCCTATTGAGTATGGCTGGTAAAGAGAAACAAAAACAAGAGAAATCATTAACAACTTTTATATCTGCTGAAAGCTAAAACTCGACATGTCAAAATAAGCTCTTACTTGTCCTACTGTAACCTACTACCATCAAACGAGACTTCCTAAAAACACACCACTTCAATACAGGTTCAACCGGATGTGACTTTTCGTAGCAGGTTAGGAGAGCATTTTCGCTAACCCTTAACCTTTTTCTAACCTTAACCTAACTGTCCTAACCTGTTACGTAATTCTCCTAACCTGCTGCGAAAGTTTTAATCTGCTATGAAAAAGTCGCTTCTGGAGGTAGCTGTATGGAAATGGCATGTTCTTAGGCAATCTAACCATCGAACCACCAAGTTTATTTAACATTTTGTTTTCAGCAAACGACTATAACATTGTCACAAACAAATGTAACTTATTGTCAATGTTCTCCACTAAAGTAAACTCAGCAAAAAAAGAAACGTCCCTTATCTTTCAAAGATAATTTGTAAAAAAAATAATAATAATAATAAGTTCACAGATCTTCATTGTAAAGGGTCTAAACACTGTTTCCCATGCTTGTTTAATGAATCATAAACAATTAATGAACATGCACCTGTGGAACGGTCGTTAAGACACTAACAGCTTACAGACGGTAAGCAATTAAGGTCACAGTTGTACAAATTTAGGACACTAAAGGGGCCTTTCTACTGACTCTGAAAAACACCAAAAGAAAGACGCCCAGGGTCCCTGCTCATCTGCGTGAACGTGCCTTAGGCATGTTGCAAGGAGGCATGAGGACTACAGATGTGGCCAGGGCAATAAATTGCAATGTCCGTACTGTGAGACGCCTAAGACAGCGCTACAGTGAGACAGGACGTACAGCTGATTGTCCTCGCAGTGGCAGACCACGTGTAACAACAAATGCACAGGATCGGGACATCTGAACATCACACCTGCGGGACAGGTACAGGATGGCAACAACAATTGCCCGAGTTACACCAGTAACGCATAATCCCTCCATCAATGCTCAGACTGTCCGCAATAGGCTGAGAGAGGCTGGACTGAGGGCTTGTAGCCCTGCTGTAAGGCAGGTCCTCACCAGACTTCACCGGCAACAATGTCGCCTATGGGCACAAACCCACCTTCGCTGGACCAGACAGGACTTGCAAAAAGTGCTCTTCATGGTTTTGTCTCACCAGGGGTGATGGTCGGATTCGCGTTTATAGTTGAAGGAATGAGCGTTACACCGAGGCCTGTATTCTGGAGAGGGATCGATTTGGAGGTGGAGGGTCCGTCATGGTCTGGGGCGGTGTGTCACAGCATCATCGGACTGAGCTTGTCATCATTGCAGGGAATCTCAATGCTGTGCGTTACAGGGAAGACACCCTCCTCCCTCACGTGGTACCCTTCCTGCAGGCTTATCCTGACATGACCCTCCAGCATGACAATGCCACCAGCCATACTGCTCATTCTGTGCGTGATTTCCTGCAAGACAGGAATGTCAGTGTTGTGCCATGGCCAGCGAAGAGCCAGGATCTCAATCCCATTGAGCACGTCTGGGACCTGTTGGATCGGAGGGTGAGGGCTAGAGCCATTCCCCCCAGAAATGTCCTGGAACTTGCAGGTGCCTTGGTGCAAGAGTGGGGTAACATCCCACAGCAAGAACTAGCAAATCTGGTGCAGTCCATGAGGAGGAGATGCACTGCAGTAATATACAGCTGGTGGCCACACCAGATACTGACTGTTACTTTTGATTTTGACCCCCCATTTGTTCAGGGACACATTATTCAATTTCTGTTAGTCACATGTCTGTGGAACTTGTTCAGTTTACTTCTCAGTTGTTGAATCTTGTTATGTTCATACAAATATTTACACATGTTAATGAAAATAAACGCAGTTCACAGTGAGAGGAAGTTTCTTTTTTTGCTGAGTTTATGACCACATCTAATGTCCACCCTTTTTATCATTAGCTAGGTTTCTGTCCAATTGGCGACAGATTTTCATGCAAATATTTAATTAAAACATTGCATAAAAACAATATGCGCATTTTCCCACCAGAGATGTGTTTTCGTCAAATTGACTTGTTGCAGATAAAAAGGATGATTTAGTGCTCGTACAAAAAACGCTTACAATTAAATTCCCATGTACTGAATAAAATCTACAAGTTAAATAGGTTTCCATTGCATTTTCCACTCTACTGATGGTTTTGTCACATTAAAAAAAGGCGTTATATAGCGAATGTGCCCACTCTGGTATTGGTGCGTGCGCTCTAGCCAACAGCTCTCAGATACAGTACGGTTACAGGTATAGCCTACACATGATGAGATTATTATGAACAAAAGAGCGAGATTGTTTGTATTTGTTAAACGGCAGCCAAGCATCGATAATCATGTCACTAGAATAAGACCCTAGATATTTATTAGAAAGGAGCATCAAGATCATCATCTTGTACATTCACCACCCTGTGAAGTTCATCATAACTTATTTCATCTGTAGCCTAATAAACTGCAGGCTTTCCTGAC
Source organism: Oncorhynchus clarkii lewisi (assembly GCF_045791955.1). Lineage (NCBI taxonomy): Eukaryota > Metazoa > Chordata > Actinopteri > Salmoniformes > Salmonidae > Oncorhynchus > Oncorhynchus clarkii. The sequence goes on along the minus strand of NC_092167.1, from coordinate 15,519,574 downwards.
AAGTTGAAGTGGGAGGACCACAGAACATGTCATGACTCTAAGTTCACTTTCGATATTTCCTTTAGTTATTTTATTAATATTTGCGCATAAAAACGTTTCCAACACCATTTCTCGCATAATCCATTTTACTGACACAAAAAGATCTCACCTTGTTTTGTCGACATTTGGAAAGTTTACTAACAAATTAGTTGTTTCCATCAGGCTGTCGTGACATTTTTTATCCAACATGTACTTTACTTGCATAAAAAAGGCTGGATAGAAACCCACAGGTCATTGCGTGCAAAAAAATACTTTGTGTTTCACTTCACTGCTGTGTTCCTGTCCTGTAGCCAATTAGATAAATTTGCCAGGGATATGCAAATGACCTGGATGGGATTTACGACCTCACGAGGAGGAAGAAGAAGAGCCATTGCAGCTTGGACGAGTGCATTACCTGCTTCTGGAGAACAGATTAATTGAATTGCTTTGAGCATAACAAATCCCCACAAAATATGTTTTTGAGGAGGTTGAAAGAGAAAGTGAGACTGAATATGGCTCGACAGGAAGTGATCTGGCTCGGGAGAAGAACAGACGGATCGGTCAGTAAAAACATCGGATCGGTCAGTAAAAATACATGCATGAATAGCTAGCTAAGCTAACGTTAGCTGGTTTCAGTAGCTAGCTAGCCATGTATTCTGTTTTATGTAGTTGTGGTCTGCCTAGTTGTGTTTGGGATACAGTAGCTGAGGTATACAGTCTAGGGCCCATGCTCAGTTCCAGTGATTTAGGTTATAGCTAATATTGGATATAAACAAGATAGTAGTTTTATATTGTTTGCTGTTAAAATGTGGATACATTTGCATTTTTTATTTTGGAGACGAATGGCCACATTGCAATTCCCCATTGTCTCCAAAGTTACCTGTGCTCCCATTGTTTGCATTGTGTGTGTGTGTTCACACTTCTGTGGCACTCTCCAGACAAGCAGTTCAGACTGTTTTTTTCTTCTTGTAGTGGGCTGTATTGCTTTACAGAATGGTGTTAAACTTTAGCTCTGGTGACATACTTTGTATTCCAGGTTATAGAGAAGCTTCTCAGGAACACTCTATTTCATGAGGATAGGACTTACCATTGCTAAGAATGATATTTTCAAGTGATTGAAAAAGTTGACGGACAATGTTAATCCCTGGTCAATAATGGCACCATATCACCCGCCTGGAATCAACACGTTTTGTCCAATATCTCAAGATAGGGTGGTCATATTGTTATGACACTTTCAAGGCTGATGTAGAACACAGAGATGATTCAATTTAAAGTAAAATGTACTCAATGAAAATGTAATTATTATGCAAATCAGATACTTAATATGCACATTAGGCAGTACAGAATACATAATTACAGTAATTTAAGCCCAATAATTTAACATATGGTGGTCATATTATTTGAAAATCTTCATGCTTTATGCAAAACTGAGACTACGTAACAATTCCTGAAATTATAATATAACTTTTATACTATGTTATGCAAATTAGATACCTAACATGCTAATTAGTCTGTACAGAATGCAATAATTACAACACGTTAAACCCATTCATTTAAAGTAAGGTGTTCATATTGTTAACATATATTGTCGAAGTAAGGTGCATGTTGTAACTATATGTGTATTACCAGGGATTGTAACAAAGTACATATAATTGGGATTCCATAATAATGAACAAAAAGCAGGGTTTCTATTTACCAATTAATAACTGTTGGGTTGTGTATATCACAGTTATATTGTATTCAGTAGACCAACTGATTAGGCCTCAAGTACCAAATAATACACCCAACCCTGTGCCCATGTGCCACCTGCATACACACAGGCTAACACAGACACACACTTCTCAACACCCCACCAACACACCACTTCACACACAGCCTAACACAGACACACACGTCTCACTAAGTCTGTACTGTAACAGAGAAGGTTACTAGTCTAACAACATAGCTTACTTCTAAAGCATGAAACACATGGCCCACTAACTGAATCTCACTGCCAATAGACTGCCGATATGTACTTATCACAGTGGGAAGCCGTTCCTTCTCTTAGTAGAACAAAAGCGTTACCTGCTGCGTGAGGCCTTGGTAGCGACGAACCTACCCATTCTACTTGTAGAATCACAATGCTCATTAGCGGCCAAAATCGTGACTTTGTAAAATAGTGCATTTTCTCCAAACATCCACGGATGAGCATATGGGATGGTAGCTAGCTCAGTGCACAAACACAGTACACACAACACTAAATACTTCCTCCAAGCTAGCTAACCACTGTATTGACATTATAATTAAATCCCAATTAGCTAGATTAGCTAGTTTACCTGAAACAGCTGCCTGTGTTAACTGCAGAGTTAGTGCAGTGTCCATAGCTAACGTTAGATGGCATCCCAAATGGCACTATTCCCTATATACTGTAGTTCACTACTTTAGATAGACCATAGAGCTCTGGTCAAAAGTAGTGTACTATATAGGGAACAAGGTGACATTTGGGACGCAGATTGTCATTCGAAACAGGATATGTCATAGGGATTGCCAGCCAGGATACACATCCACAGACCTCAAGCCATTCCCAGACTTGGCTCAAAGCAGCAGAAGCAAATTCCCAGTCTACAGTCCTGTTCCAGTCAGACTTCTAGTGACTTGATGAGGGTATAGTGATGAACTGTTAGTTTGACAGTTATTGCCTTTAAGTGGGTCGTAATACAGAGACAGTGTATGAGTTCAGTACTCAGCTACACTGATAATAATCCTGGTAGACAGCGGCCCACACACACCAGAGAGAGCGAGAGAGAGAGAGAGTAAACACAGAGTTTAAAGAAGGTTATACTGTAACTAGACAATCAGCTCTCATGACTGTACTTGTTGTTGACCTCTGTTACAGACACACTCCTACGATTAGCTCTGTGTACTAGGAGAGGATGGGTTGCAGAGTTGAGGTAGTTCAGGAGGAGGACATGGGGATTGGGGGGGGGGGACTGGTTACTGGCAGGAAGGAAGGGAAGGCTCAAGGGGCCTCGTTTTTGCTGGAGAGAGAGACAGAGAGGGTAAACCCAGGCAATGGGTCACAATCCTGAACTTTTCATCGCCAGTCACATCTAATTACAGATGACAGAGGAGAGGAGACAGGCTCTAATAGGAGGATGCAGAGGCAGAACTATGGCTGCAGCTGTCACCCTGTGTGTGAGAGAGAGAGAGCAGGGAGAGAGACTGCAGTAGAGTGGTGTGTTAGTGGGCCATGGAGGCGTGATGGTGGGAGGATCAGGTTGGCACGCGCTGGGCTCTGTGGGTGCTATACATGGCATATGCGAAGAGAGGGAGAGGAGGGGTGCAGCTGCTGGGGGTGGACAAGTAGAGACGGGGATTGGTGAAACCAGTGGGTATTGAGGGAAGAGCTATGGGAGTCAATGGTTCTTCAAAGGCGTGTGTGTGTGTGTGTGTGTGTGTGTGTGTGTGTGTGTGTGTGTGTGTGTGTGTGTGTGTGTGTGTGTGTGTGTGTGTGTGTGTGTGTGTGTGTGTGTGTGTGTGTGTGTGACAACATGGATGGGGTGTTCTAGAATGTCGCAGTCAGAACAAAGGAGATTGAGATGCAGTGGGTGGAGACCTTCTCCGTCCCTCTCCCACAGTGTGTCCATCATTATCCTCTACCTCTCTATCAAACTCCTTAGAGTCAAATCAGGTGAGAGGGGGAGAGAGAAGGAGAGAGATGCTGTGTGTTTGTCACTACCTTGTAGTGAGAGTGGAGAAACACTGTAGTCATTACAGTAGCAGAATAAACTGGGCCATCAGCAGACAAACACAGAATGAACCACACACATACACACAGAGAATGAACCACACAGCATAGACCTACACCCTCCGAGCCATTACAAAGCAGCTCTGAAGATCACAACGGATTTTGGGTTTGATCAGACAGCATTTTACAGGGAGAACTCCCGGGACTCTCTATTTCATCTGGGTATAGCTAGCTATACCTAGCTCAAGTCCTTCAGACTAGCTAACAAACCCCATTAACTAGAGCAGCTATGGCTAACTCATAGCTACAACAGCTAACTAGCCCCATCCACTCTGCCAGAGCAGCTTTGGCTAACTAAATCTATCTTGAACAGAAACTCAACTCAGACACCTTTCAGTTATCTCTGTGACTAAAATTGGACTACTAATGTTTTCTCATTGAACCTTTATTTAACTAGGCAAGTCCGTTAAGAACAAATTCTCATTTACAATGACAGCCTACCCAAACCTGGGCCAATTATGCGCCACCCTATGGGACTCCCAATCACGGCCGGATGTGATGCAGCCTGGATTTGAACCAGGGACCACAGTGACGCCTCTTGCACTAAGATGCAGTGCCTTAGACCGCTGCACCACTCGGGAGCCCAAAGGACTGGATAAGAGTGAGATTGAGAGCATTTCAGTGATAAGCACAATGAATATTAGATGCACCGAGCAGTTCTGTTCAGCATTCTAAAGGACACACCACCCCCAGGCACACACAGCCTGCCTCCGATTATACACATCGTGAAGCCGACTCTCTTGCTTCCCCGTGGATAACCAGTCACCACCAGCCTTCTAGTTAGCTACCCTTTGCCTGGTTAAGAAAGAAGCTTCTTTACTAAATGAAAAACAACAGCAGCATTGAGTTTAATAGTGACACAACAGTCAAGCTATGTTTTTCTAACCCTCTACTATAGAAAAGTAGGCCATCTTTGAATGTGTGGTCTCGTTCAATCCTCTCACTTTCCCCACTGCATTTCATAGCCAGGTTCTGTAGCCACTATAACCAAGTCTCCCTCTTTTCCTCAGAGAAAACGGCTTGATTCTAGCCTTTACCAAAAAAGATATGAGCCATATACCAGCTCTACTTTTTCTTTCTTTCTATCTACTCTCCCCTACACCTATGTTCACTACAACACTGTCTCACCTACACCTGTTAAAACTACAACACTGTCTCACCTACACCTGTTAAAACTACAACACTGTATCTCCTACACCTGTTAAAACTACAACACATTTGTCACCTACACCTGTTAAAACTAGAACACTGTCTCACCTACACCTGTTAAAACTACAACACTGTCTCACCTACACCTGTTAAAACTACAACACTGTCTCACTTAGACCTGTCAAAACTACAACACTGTCTCTCCTAACACATGTTAAAACTACAACATTGTCTCAACTACACCTGTTAAAACTACAACACTGTCTTATGTACACCTGTAAAAACTACAACACTGTATCACCTACACCTGTTAAAACTACAACACTGTCTCACGTACACCTGTCAAAACTACAACACTGTCTCACCTACACCTGTTAAAACTACAACACTGTCTCACCTACACCTGTTAAAACTACAACACCGTCTCACCTACACCTGTTAAAACTACAACACCATCTCTCCTACACCTGTTAAAACTACAACACCGTCTCACCTACACCTGTTAACCACAACATTGTCTCAACTACACCTGTTAAAACTACAACACTGTCTTATGTACACCTGTAAAAACTACAACACTGTATCACCTACACCTGTTAAAACTACAACACTGTCTCACGTACACCTGTCAAAACTACAATACTGTCTCACCTACACCTGTTAAAACTACAACACTGTCTCACCTACACCTGTTAAAACTACAACACTGTCTCACCTACACCTGTAAAAACTACAACACTGTCTCACCTACACCTGTTAAAACTACAACACTGTATCTCCTACACCTGTCAAAACTACAACACTGTCTCACCTACACCTGTTAAAACTACAACACGGTCTCACCTACACCTGTTAAAACTACAACACTGTCTCACCTACACCTGTTAAAACTACAACACCGTCTCACCTACACCTGTTAAAACTACAACACCATCTCTCCTACACCTGTTAAAACTACAACACCGTCTCACCTACACCTGTTAACTACAACATCGTCTCACCTACACCTGTTAAAACTACAACACTGTCTCTCCTACACCTGTTAAAACTACAACACCGTCTCACCTACACCTGTTAAAACTACAACATTATACCTGCTTTAACCACCCACTGCACACCTCACACTCTCCCCTCAAATACAGTATGTCTTGGATAATTAACATAAGGAACCATACGTGTGATCAGACCATGGCTTATATTAAGGTTACTACAAGCTTCCCTCCGTTGATCTACGTGCATGTGTGTGTGCATCGTTGGAGTGGGATTTCTGGAGTAGAGGATACCTTTTGGTAACATGATATCGTCCATGGTCCCTCTCCCTTTTGCAAGGGGGCGATAGCAACGTTTTTCATTTTTGTCTTTTCATTTAGTTAAAGCAAGGAAGAGTCGCTTTTCCTTGTTAGTAGTAGTTATGTGGCAGCCTGGCTAGCTGGTTTTAGCCTTGCTAAAAACATAGCGAGCTGGCTAGCCTTTTCAGCTTCCCACATCTCCATGTGAAATAATCTTTGTAACAATGATTTTATAATTTATAATTTTATAAATATTTGTATACTTGCTGGTGTAACCTAAAACATTATTCCAGTTTGATAGGCTGCTTGTGTATTGATTTCCATCAGCTAAAAACAAAACGTTATCATGTTTTAGTCATGGAGAAAAAAGCACATGGCTAGCCTCTTGCCTACAGCAGGTTCTACCATTTCACAATAGCCTATATCACTAGTTCTAAACAAAATACCTTGTTCGGGGGATTCTTGTTGTTTGGTTTACTGTCTGAACAGTTACTGAGATTATATTTGGTTATCAATGCAAAATACGCTGCTTTGATGAATAGCATATGTAGCATATAGATCAGATCAAGAAACCAAGCGGCAAAACCTTTCAGGTAGTAAAAAGGTATGTTGAATGTCGGAGTGTATTACAAGGCCCCTTTTGTAACGAAAAACATTGCAACACTCCAAATCTTGCGTCTGCATAGAGCTTGTAGTAATCGGCTCAATGGCCAAACTGTGGACCAACGGTCAGTCATACACCGGACATAGGCTAGTTATCATAAAGGATTCACAACAGAGGTCATAGGTTACAAAACAAATACATAGGCTGAATGTCCGACATCATTAATGCCAGGAAAACCACTGGGGATCTGATCACTGAAAGAATGTATGAAGTATTCCTATTGTTCTGATGATTGACTATTTACCCAGCATCAGCATTTATATTTGGATGTGTAAATCCAATATTTGATTCATATTAAGAGTTTATGAATGTAATATTCACAGAGCTCTGTGATCCAGCTAGCTTACAGTCTCTGCTGGATGACGTCCCTGAGTAGTGTCACTATGGAAGGCTGGCAGGCTGTCTCTCCTCCCTCTGAGATGAAGCCTGGCTGGATCTCTCTGTTAATCCATCTGTTCTGGTAAACACAGGCCTCGCTGACTGGCTAACACAAACACCCAGACACACAAACAGACACACACACACACATACACTGGTAGACCATTTATGGCTCACACACTCACGAACACAACATTTTGTGTAGACATCCATGGAGTCATTGGTATGCAATGCACACACGAAGGCATATAAACAACACACACATGATTGTGTGATAAGCACACACACAAACATACACACAAACAAACATACACACAAACAAACACACACACTAACCTGCAGGGTCAATGACCTCCTCGATGACCGGTGGCAGGCGTAGTCCGTCCATGGTTGCCCTGGCAACTCAGTGTGGGGGATTAGGAGGAGGTGTCGCGTGGGTCCAGATGCTCTCTTGTACTGCAGAGGTCGAGTGATGGATGAGTATCGGGGGACCAGGGCAGAGAGAGACAGGGGGAAGATGACGCAGACGAAGCCCAGGAAGGCTCCTCAAGCTCCGGGTAGACTCAGCCGCAGCAGCCCCTCCATCCTGGAGGTGAGAGAGACGCACAGACGCTGGAGAGCAAAGAGACAAACTGAGTGAGGGACCGCAGTCTGAGACGCATGCAACAAAGAGACAAACTGAGCGAGGGACCGCAGTCTGAGACGCATGCAACAAAGAGACAAACACTACAGCTCTCTCTCAAACTCACTCAGATACTACACAATTCACTCTCTAGACCTCCTTTTGTTTTGATACTGCACTTCTGTCTTCTTTTTACTTGAGCTGTTATTCTATAACCCTTTCCTGTCCTTTTCTCTCTCTCTCTCGCGCTCTCTCTCTCTCTCTCTCTCTCTCTCTCTCTCTCTCTCTCTCTCTCTCTCTCTCTCTCTCTCTCTCTCTCTCTCTCTCTCTCTCTCTCTCTCTCTCTCTCTACCACTGACCAATTCTCTCACTCTCATTTGCACGGTTGATCCCTCTACTGGTTTCTCTCCTGTCTCGGTCTGGGTATGAAGCACGTTTGATGCTAATGCTTTGTATCCCTTCTCTCGTTTTACCTCTCCCTTTCTCTTTCCCTCTACCTGCTCTTTCTGCTGATTTAACCACACGGGTCAAATCCAAGGCATTCCTTTCTCCATCTAGCACACGTATCTGTAAGTGCACTATCAGGTAAATATAGACACACACACTGTATTTACCTTTAATGAGAGTCAGACCTTGGAGCTCTGGATGCTGACAACCTATTCTCCTGCAGCTTGCGATTCATTTCCTGTCTGTCGTTCACTCCTCCTCCCTCCATCCCCTCTCTCTCACACACACACACACACACACACTCTCTCTCCCTCCGATTCTCTTTTCTCGTTGTGTTAACTACGCAGGCCTCATTAGTAAAGGTTCTCATACTAAATACCGCTGTCTGATTAATTCCGTCTCCTTCTATCCTCCCCATATATCTTTCCTTACAGATTAAAACGGCTTAACCCTTCCCTTACCTGCTGTTGACCCGTCAGCTGTGATCAACGAACACAGCTAGTTTCATCCAGCCATCGAACTTGACGAGAGAGACCAGATTGTATGTCATGAATACACAATGAACTTATGACGTGAGTGATTTAACCCTTCGCTGCACTGAGGACAGGTACTGGGGGAGAGACTGATGAGGGAGGACTCTTGTGGCTTCTCACAGTACCTTCAGAGGGACATGAAACACTGCGGGGGAAATATGTACCGGTTTATGGTATCTGTCATTCTGCGAGCAGCATTTTGTAATATAACCTTATATAATATAACCAATAACCTTTAATATTAATGACTATCAGAAGGGCATCAAATGGAACTAAAATAGGCTACTTGTCAAATGCTGATTATTCTCAAACTATTCATTACGAATTTTGATCAGTCATGGAAATAAAATTGCTGAAAACAAATTGGCTCCCTTTTTAAAAAGAAGATGGAGAACAAGCTATGAAGGAAATATTGCGATATTGTCAAAACAATACGATAACAAAAAAAAAAGACATTTAAATAATGATGGTATCTGTCGTTCTGCAAGCCATGGAATGGTTTTCCCCTTTGTGTTGCAAGACCCGTTAACATGCATGACTATCAGGATGGCATCAAATGTAACCAAAGTAGTCTATTTGTCAGTGTGCTGATTATTGTCAACCGATGTAACTCTTTATTATGGGCTCTCAGCTTTGACATGTTGTCATTGTGAGCACAAAGGCCATGAAGTAACAAACTGAGTAACACTTCACAATACACAATGACTCACAACAAGCAGGCCTCTCGTTATAAAAATGGAACTGCGGCGAGATCAGAGCATCACACAAACTCGAGGCGTAGGGGTTGCTAGGCAACCGAGTCCACTGGACCGCATCACATGAAATAGGCTAGATGCAAATTGTTCGAGCTGAAAACAAAACTACCGAGATAAGTGAAACATTCTTAAGTCACACCTCAATATCTAAATTAGTTGTAATAGATGGTCCTTACTAGCCAATGATGAAAGTTTCAGGAAAGACTACAAAAGTTCAAAGTTGACTTTGAAGGATTTTTCATCTTTACCAGAACACCCTGGTATCCTCTGCCCTGTGGATTCTCTCGATCAGAGGGCGAATCAGTAAACCTGACTACAGTGAGTGAGTGTGACTGATCCTCTGTGCATCGCTGTGCAACACTGCAGCAGAAGTTATATAAGGCAGGCTTTCTGAGGACCAGAGAGAGGAAGAACATTACTGTCTGAAAGGAAGAGGGAAGGGAGTATACCCAGAATTATGACAAATTGCATAAGTAGAATTGAATAAGCTAGCAACACATATAGGTTTTGCTCCCACCACCGTGGCACAAGGAGAGGAGGTTTCTGCTGTGTGCTATCATATGGGAGATGCTATGAATGCCATGCTACCATCATCAGGAGGTAAGTGGGGACGTCTATTATACAGTCTATTAACACACATGGATACACACACACACACACACACACACAAACTAACATAAACACACACTGGTATAAAGACAAGAAGACAAGCAGGCTGTGAAAACTAGCCTAACCTTGCTGTGGGCTAAGACAGGATCTGCCCGTCTCTCCTCTCATCACAGCCCCTAACCTCGCTATGGGCTAAGACTGGATCTCCCAGTCTCTCCTGTCATCACTTCTCTGGGTGACACAGGCATTCACATTTAAACAGGCAGGAAAATTGAGTGCGTTCATTGCCGTTAAGCCAGGGTGTAGATAACACACACACACAAACACTCTGGGCGTACACAATGTGCAAGTCCATTTGGTAAAAAGAAGTTGTGGCTCGGAGAAAACATCAACACCATGAAAAAGGCATATCCCCTAATTGTTTTTTGTTTCCTCTTTCCAACCAGCCATCAGAGCAGCTGACAGATTTGCTCCATCTCAAAACACATGCAACAGTTTACAGTCAGGTGCCCCAGTTAGCATGGGAGAGAGTGAAACGGGGTATTCCCAGATGGAGCGTGGTTGCCCTGGGCGCAAGGCAGAGCACTCTGTCGGAAAGACATTGTGATCTTGTTAAGACACAGCTGGGTCAGAGTTGGGATCAACAGAAGTGTCATTACAACACAGTTTCCATACTATATATCCATATTAATATGCCTTAGTACCATAGTGAGGTGAAGGAATATTATTGTACCTAAGGAGGTTCTTGCAGTGAAAAAACATGGAAAAATATTTGGTTGGCCTAATGTGTGTTATAAGTAGATGTTCTGTGTTTTAAACCAGCATGGCTATAATACATTATGCACTATAGTCTTATAAGTAATTTTAGTATATACAGAGTATTATGTTTTTATTTTATTTATTTAACCAGGCAAGTCAGTTAAGAACAAATTCTTATTTACAATGACGGCCTACCCCGACCAAATCCTAACCCGGACGACGCTTGGCTAGTTGTGCACCGCCCTATGGGACTCCCAATCACGGCCGGTTGTGATACAGCCTGGAATCAAACCAGGGTCTGTAGTGACGCCTCTAGCGATGCAGTGCCTTAGACTGCTGCGCCACTCGGGAGCCTTAATGTAACCACTTATGAGAATGGAGAATTATGGACGCTTATAGTTAGTGTCATAACACACTATAAATCTTGTCATAGAATGTTACCAAATATGTGTGAGTGCGTGTGGCTAGAGAGTGGTGTTCCCTTCTCATGCCCCCCCCCCCCCCCCCCAAAGAGTATTAGCTCACTCTCCTTATTGAGGGTAAGAGAGTCAACACAAACCAAACTACACACACTTTTTACAGAGCAGAGCAACCCTGTCCTATTGGCTACACCGCATTAGCATGAATGTCCATTGTGTAATATTATTTGAAAGCGCAAACAACTTAACTGCATTACATTATAGGCCTAAGCCTGACAATAGTTCTATTTCACACATGTACAAGTGCGAATTGGAGATCTTTTTTTTGCATATCCCTACTCCTCCTGAGACACCCTCGAAGAGTGGGGTCAGAGATCCACCATTATCGACAGCATCCCTGGAGCAATTAGAGTTAAGTGCCTTGCTCAAGGGCACGTCAACAGATTTTTCAATTAGCCGGCGCAGGGATTTGAACCCATCAACCTTTCGGTTACTGGCCCAATGCTTCTATCCGCTAGGCTACCTGATACCTGCTGTAGGCTAAAGCATCATAATCGTCATTAATTGTTACATCTAGGAACCATTGTATTTCTGCTGAAAATGGCGATGACATCATAAATAAAGTCCTGTGATATTCTAGAATTTTGACAGTGTATATGCCGGGTAACAGAATGCTCAAATGCGCTTTTCACCAAAAAAGACACCCTAAACTTCATAACACAAACTGAAATCATAGAGTAAACATGTGTAAGTATTACAATGTCTCTTAAGAAATCTTCCCAGAATTTGACTAGGATCCAGAAAATGCTGGGCGAGATAGGTAAGGCTTTTTTACTTAAAAAAGTAAAGTTTGTCTGTGAAAAAATGGAAGTCAATATAAAAAAAATATATATATATAATAGTTTTAGTCTGTCTTATTTTGAAAACACAGAAAACATCCCGCTTCGCCCTGGCTTGCTTCCCTCAGCTGTCAGAACATCTAGTGCACTTAAGGGGAAGGAAAACACTGGCAAACAAAACAAAAGGTTTCTGCATGTTTATCAGGGAAAAAACTGAAAACATCCCGCTTCGCCCTGGCTTGCTGCCCTCAGCTGTCCACGTTGTGAAGAACGAGAGGAGGTCATTTGGGCCTTCAGGTGTGGGGAGGTGCCTGAAGCTTGGATGTCCTCCCTCTGTCCTCCAGACCAAGGGACCAGTCTGCCAAAGACTGCCTGGAGCTGAAGGACATCCAGTATTACGTGCTAGTGGACGTGCGGGAGCCCAACATGGAGGCCCCTCAGAATGGCAGCGTCCCCCTTTCTGCCTCCTCCTCTTCCCCCAGAGAGAGAAGCAGCGGACCTGGCCACACCCAGATCTGGAGAAAGGAGAGGCGCCCTGACCCCTACAGCTGCTCCTCCAGGTCCAGCCATGTTGAGAGGCATAGGGGGAGCGAAGGTGATGCGGCTTGGCTTCTCTGGCGAGAATAGGCTAATATGGTTAGCAAGTTTAGCGCAAGGGGAGTGCGAAACAGACTGTGAAATGACCTGGATACTGCAGCCCTGTAGTCTGTTCAGCATAGTAATTAAACATGGAAACCATAGATAGGGAGAAACTTATGTTTTACACTGAGAGAGAGAGAGAGAGTCAATGAAAGTAAAATTAAGAAGAAAAATGGGGAGGCAAGGAGTATTTACTGATAGAAAGAGAGAAGGAGCAAGAAAGTGAGATGAGGTGGTTGAGTCAGGGATAGTGTTGATGGAGAGAGGGAGAGGGAGAGAGAGATTGAGAGGAGAGGAAAAGGATTGAAGAGGAAGAGAGATGTAATTACTGTTCTTGTTCCACAGTGACCACAGTGGTCTGGAATAGGGAGCCTGCCTATTACTGTCAACACAGCAGGGCCAGAACACACACACGCACATGCACAGCACGCACGCACGCACACACACACGGACAATACCGAACCCACACACTAGCACCTACATTGACTTCTAAAAGCCAGATCTGACTTCATTTTCCAAACTAAAACAGAACAGACTAGTCCAGTTGTGTTTACATACAATACCGCCACACAGCTCACAGGACATTAAGAGGTACATTTTTCCCTTGAATGTCACAAAAAGTCTCCAAAGCACTGTAATATCACTTTAAATACAATAACATGTAAATGATCTGAGCTGTTGAAAACAACTGGAGACAGTTAGATAAGAGATGTCTGTTGAGTGCAGAGCTGTAGTGGGAGGGACATGGGTGGACAGGAGGTTAGGGTGAAGGGATTTATCTAAGCTGTTTTCACCTTTGGCTAGGAGACAGCAGATACACACACACACACACATGTTTTTGGGTCTGGGCTAACACTGGTTCTCACGGCTGTAGTTTGTCTCATCTACAATTTGGATGGTTGATGCTCTAGTAGGGAGTCTGGGCTGCATTTGTTCATTGTGTAAGTGTGTGTGTGTGTGTGTGTGTTTCTGCCCCAGAGACCAAGGCAGAGCTCCCTGAATAACATTAACATTTAAAGCAGCACACTAATAACAGTGCAACATAATAATCACCACATTCATTGCATTACAACTGTGCAGCTATACCACATATTGCCTGCCGACCTCTTATAAGAAGAAATGGCTTCATAACAAAACGCTAACATAAGCCCAAATAATTACCTAAAATCATAATATCAAAACACTAAACATTAGAGAGACCACACAACCCAGCTTTGCTTAACTCAAATTAACCCTACCACACAAGTTTTTATTCATCAGCAGACTCAGACACAATTTACATCAAACGTATCTAGTTATTATAGCTTGGGTACTGCTTGGGGATCATTTACATTTGCACTTATTACAGTAGAACAAAACAATGCCTCTTACTATAAGGCCTACATTGTATTATGCACTACTACATCGGTAAAAAAAAAACCAAATTTGTTTCAATTTGAAAGGCAAACATATCTCATGAGAAAGAGATGAAAAACAGCCTTAGTCATATATTACAACTCCAGTGAAGAAGATGAAGAGAGAGAGAGAGGGGAACAGATTATGACAACTGGTGAGATGGAGTGACAGAGATAACTACCATGGGATATGTGTCAACAGCAGCCTTGGGAAAATCCTCTGCGTTATCATTAAAGGCAGACTTGCACATTTCCTCAGTGAAAACAATGCACTGAGCAAAGCTTTTTACCAAATGACAGTACGATAGACCGCGCGTTCACCCTGCACACCCTACTTGACAAACAAACTAAACAAAACGTTTCTAAACAAAGTTTTCTCATGCGTTGTTGATTTCGAGAGAGAGTGTGAGAGAGAGAATATATATGGGCCAGAGGTCAGTGGGGGGGTGAGAGAGTAACTATATAATAATAAAATGTTATTGGTCAAATTGTATTTTGCAGATGTTATCGCGGGTGAAACTAAATGATTATGTTCCGTTCTCCAACAGTGCAGTAATACCTAACAACACAAAACCCCAAAGGAAAAATAAAGGAATTAAGAAATATGTAAATATTCGAACGAGCAATGTCGGAGTCCGGAAATTAAAATATACAGTATATGTATATGATGGTGTGTATAGACATTATGGACAGTATATATAATATGACTCATCCACTGGTACACGCACGCACAAACGTGGTATAAAAACACACCATTACTATTAGAATGGAAAAACACTGGAAGTGACTGAAGTGAATCAATGATTTCCCTATCAAAATCACAAGCTACACCAGTGCATAGAGATCAAGTCTATAATCTGTGGCCTGGTAAAAAGAAAAAAGAAACATTCTGTCTTTCATTGATTGGGATGGATTTACCCCAAACCCAAATAGCTGTGTAGGCCTTCATTATCAGATCAATAATGGAGTAAGATTGGAGAGAGGGAGCAGGTTGCAAGATAAATATAATGGATCCTACCTTTTTAGAGCCTATGTTTGATTTTTTTTATCTCTATTTTTTTTGCTTTTCCCTTTTCCCATGATCTCTTGAACCATGGAAGTATCTAACCATGCAGAAATGTCTGATGAAATCATTTGATATCCAGCACCAACAAATTACCTACACGTAAAAGAAAGAAGCTAAACTGAAGGAATTCATATACATTTGAACTCTGGTGAACTCCGCAGCATGTAGGAGAGACAACAATTGGAGACACCACCTATTGGAAAGTCTAGGACACAGAGATATACACGAATCTGCCGATGTGACTTCAACATGTAAAAGACAATTGTTCTAACTCTTTTGTAACAACACAATTGTCGAACACATTTAACAATTGTTGCCTTGTTCATAATAGTGGTTTTTGTTTTGTTATTTATTACATATCGGTATTGTCGAATATAGAGATCTGAAAAGAAGGTGGTCATGTAACAGCAGCATCACACGAGCAGTGTGTGCATGTAAAGGTCGACCAGCCAGGAAGTTGAGGTAGCTAGCCTAGCTATGTTATCCATTTTGCCATCATAATGGGATATTATAAGATAACGTGCATGTTGTATGAAAGCATGACTAATTTAAAGAGCTCAGTCAATGCTCATAAAAACGTCTGCATCTAAATCAGGTAGCTTGTAGGCTTAGCCAGATAGCTAGCTACTCAAGCTGGTTATAAGAATGGTGCAGTTTAGCTTGAGTCGCCTACTAGTCACAGTTTCTAAACCTGTATTGTCTTTGTGGTAATGCTGTGTTGCTGATGATTGTGGTATGGTTTGACAGGGTCAGGACAATTACAAAGCTACATCCTGTGGTGTTATTAGACTGAATGGGCTGGTATGCCTTTGGAACACAGCTTGCTTACATTCTCATTTTTCTGGTTTCCCCTAGTTACCACGGCCACAAAGTCCAAATTGGCTCCATCTTAAAAAATGCATTCAACATGTGGTTAGGTTTAACACTCACATTTCAAGAAGATAAATTGTAGAAATAGACAGAGTTTATGACTGTGTGGCTGCGGTGACTAGTGACAACCATTTATTCTCAACCCCTCAAGGTTTTCTGTGGGAAGTATGCTGTGTCTGGAGAGAAGGATGCTGGGACTTGTAGGCTTCATAGGGGGTGACCTCCATGCTACATTTGGGAGACTCCTGAGATGCCCGGTGAGGTCTTCAGCAGTCCAACAGACTTCTGGCTCCACACACCACCCCCAGAGGGTGTGGCTCTCCTCACAGGTACCACTCTGTGGCCACCATACCCCTAAACATAGGACAGGCCTGTATGGGCCTTTTACACTGGGGAGTTCCCGTGGCCTTCTCTCCCTCCCCCTTTTCACCCAGAGGGTCACCCTCTCCCAGGGACCCAACACCTCCACAGCCAAGATCAGGTTGCGAACGCGTCTGGTAGTCACCCTGCTGTTCGGCGGGGGTCTGCTTGGCACCTGGTGGTACGTGCGAAACGAGAAGCGGCAAAATCACCGAATGCAGCGTATAGAGCAGTTGAAAAAGGTGGCCCTGGGCCAGGGAGACTTCAGCCTCCTCGACCACAGGGGGCACCGCAGGACCAAGAGAGACTTCCTGGGTAGCTGGGTGCTCCTCTACTTTGGGTTCACCCACTGCCCTGACATCTGCCCTGAAGAGCTGGATAAGGTATCTGCTGTGGTCAGCTCCCTGGACAAGGACCGGTCTCTCCCCGCGGTCCAACCGCTGTTTGTGACGGTCGACCCGGAACGAGACAACGTGGCGGCCCTGGAGAGGTACGTGAAGGACTTCCACCCCCGGCTGATCGGCCTGACGGGTACCCCAGAGGAGGTGAAGGTGGCGGGGAAGGACTACAGGGTGTATGCCAGCCCTGGACCGAAGGATGAGGACGGGGACTATATAGTGGACCACACCATCCTCATCTACCTGGTCAACCCCGATGGACTGTTCCTGGACTATTACAACAGGATGAAGGACGACGTGCAGATTGCTGAGAGCGTCAGGAACCATATGAAGAGCTACGTCAAACTCTCTGAGTGAATGACGGTAACCACACCAACAAGACTGTATCAAAGACCCATGGTATGTCACACTTAAACTGAACCCAGTCCAGATAATCTCCATCAGAAATTAGGCCCTGTGTTAAATTATTCCCAGACCCGACTGAACCACAACAATATGGACACTTCATCGAGGCTATACTGATTCTGTGTGTGCAATAAGTTGTTTTTGTCCAACAATAATGATATGGATATGAAATTGTCTTTATACTGGTCTTTAGTCAACGGCACGACAATCACTAGTATACAGTCACTAGTAGGTGTTGCAATATTGAAAGTGTCTTCACATAATCTTAGTAAAATCCACATGCTCATGTTTTATTTTATACACATTTTTGGCCATAGTAAAAAACATTGTTCCTTACAAACCAATGAAACATAATTTCCCAATTTAGGGTATTCTCTTAAATGAAAGTAGGAAAATGATCAAGTTTTTCTTAAAAAGTCCTCTCATTTTATATAGAAAATGTACAAGTTCTACACCACTTGGACAAACATGCAAATAAAAAGCTAAATATACAATTGTCATGGATACAAAGCCAAAAATTGTGAAAAGGGTGATCTTTTTTAGATGTGTGTCAGTCAACACACCACAACATACCCCAAGTGTGACATCTGGTAAATATAGTGTAAATGCAGGTGAATGGAAGAAAAAAAAGGGGGGGAAAATAGCTTATTTCTCTGACATAACCAGAGGAATACACAGACACAAAAGATCAAAACCATAGAGAGGAGATTGAAATTAAATAAGAGCAAGTACATGAGCGAGTTAATGGGTGCAGCCAGGTCCTGTTGATATAGCAGGTTAGTACTAGTGGTACGGTAGGCACAAGTGGCGCCACACACACAGGAGTGTGTACCACGTTTCAGAGTAATGGGTCTCTAGTCCCCACTGAGTCTGTAGGAGGCAAGAGCTCACACACCCACTGGATCAGGTTGAGGAGATTTTTGGGTCGGAGGTTGATGCGGGGGCTTTCTTGAATCGTTGGTTGGCCCGGTGTTTGCTGAGCAGAGTGAGTCCCATGGTGTCGATGCTTTCCTCGAGACCCTCACTCCTGTCCACCTCCACTGTGTAATCGTTGGCCTGAAGAGGAGAGAGAATGATAATAACCTGATGGCACAGTGTCCTGATGGTTGAGTAATGGAGTTACTGTAGACAAATATACCTTGAACTAGGAGCTATTAAATTAATTTGTCATACAATAAAATCAAGCATCTCTAAATATCAAGTGTTCAGTGTCAAGACTGAACTCCAGACAGTGGCTCATTACGCTGGATTAGATTGTGATGTATTAAAATCACACACACACCAGTTGAAGGGAAGCCAGCATGTACTTGCAGGCCTCGAAGTTGTCCATGCCGTGAACTACAGAGGCGAAGGTCCTCCTCTGGCCCACACTGCACAACGCGGCTACGATCCTGTCCCCATAGTCATGGATGTCAAAGGTAGCACGCTCCTCCTGCATAGACATGGGGTCAGGAGTGTCTGGAAGTTTAGCCAACAGATCACATGACGCCAAACTAGAAATCAACAGGCTGAACAAGGATATATTTTTATTAGAATAGATACTTGATCTACAGCAAAAGGTCTAGAAAGTATGTTATTGAGTCTTACCTGATAGGTGAGCTCCGGTCGTATTTTGTCCTCCCATTCCTTCACTCTTTTCGACAGCGCTGTCTCCTGGGCATAACCCTGGGAGTTCACCAAGAACTGCTCCTGAAATATGAAGGAAGTGGGGTGGGGTGGGACATCAGTGACTAGCTACACAGAACCCTGTAGTATTTATTGCTGGAACATGACCCAGAAAAACTGGCTATTGAGACCGGCCTGTGTATACGTACCACACTCTTCTTCACCAGGTCTTCGTAACTCAGCCCGTCCATGTCTGCCCCTGGCAGCAACAGAAACATTGTAAACATACTATCTTTGCCTAGGATTGCCTACAGTGTCTTAAAACTTTGAGTGGTCAACAATGTGTTTTATTTATTTTGATCTGTGTTTTGTATTGTCAAGTAACACATCATTGTGGAGTGCCACTAATACATTAGTCTAACTCTACAGTCACACAGTGGAGACCTGACAGCCAGGACGGTGTCTACCAGGTATGAAAGCCTGTCCATTCAGGAAGTCAGCCGGGGCTTCATCAGTCAAAGGGTCATGTTCGTTGTCAGAGAGGTCATCGTGCAGGCCTAGGGGGTCGTGGTGTCTGAGGCCCTCTAACTCCTCCTCCCTCTCGTCCAGCTGCAGGTACGTCCTTCTCAGCTCCTCGTCAGACACAAACACACCCTGTAAGGGCACAAGGCTGTATGTTCAGTACATACTCATACACTCAACAGTAAAAACAGCAACAAATGCTCTTTGCAGCATGACCCATAGAAGTACAAACACATACCGTGTTTCTAAGAATCCTTTTCCGGGTCTTCAGCTTGTCTTTCATTTTACTCATATAGATGTAGTTCAAGTCTGTAACAGAAACACCATTTGCTGTAAGCGCCAAATTAGTAGAGGGTCCAAAAGAAAACTAAATGATGGGATAGAGGAGGTGAGATCCACCCTTACCCGTATACGTAGGTCCATTCTTTAGCCTGGGTTCAGGGGGGTCATCTGCAACAAGAGACGGCATTTGTCAGGTATATTCCATCCTATTCACAGTCTTCAGACACACCAACACGCGTTTACGCACAACTTACAGGTGCCAGTGTACCAGGTCCAGAAGTCTTGCAGCGCAGCGGGGCCTTTCCTTTTCCGCTTCCCAGAATCATCAAGACCCGGAGGAACCTTATAACATTTTCCTATGGCGAAAGAACACACATTTAACACAGACAGGCCCCCTCACAGAAAACATACTGCGATACCCTCTCAGTGAGTAAGAGTCAGTTGGACTGCATGTCATCGATAGGAAAATGTTCTCACCTGTTTTCAGAGGCTTGTCCTCGCCGACTGTATCATAAAGGTCATGTAACCTCCACATGTTTGCCTGCATCACAACAATCCTCACATCACAAAGACAAAAAAAAACAATGTGCATACTAGAAAGGTTATTTTCCGTCTCTAAATGTGTCGGTGGTTGTGACGGATAACCGTACCATCTGAGCCCTCTCCTCCTCCATCCTCTGTTTCTTCTGCTCCTCCCCAGAGAGCTGCTGGACTCCTTCCCTCTCCCTCAACACCCTCCTTTCACTGGGGGCCTGGGAGAGAACAAGTTAGAACACACCAATAAACACCACATGGTAATACAAATCATACACAATTCAACACAAGGTCCCATAAAAAGGGCTATGATAAATGGGTTACTAGCTGTAATGGAACTAGGTGTGTGTGACACCAACGGTTCCTCTGTACGTATGCATGCATGCACGCACAGTGCCTTTGGAAAGTATTCAGACCCCTCGACTTATTCCACATTTTGTTGCGTTTCAGCCTGAATTCAAAATCTATTAAATTCCCCATAATGACAAAGTGAAAACATGCTTCCTTTTTTCAAATGTATTTAAAAGATCGAATTTACATAAGTATTCACACTCTTGAGTTAATACATGTTAGAATCACCTTTGGCAGCAATTATAGATGTACTTCTTTCTGGGTAAGTATCTAAGAACTTTGCACACCTGGATTGTACAATATTTGCCAATAATTATTTTCAAAATTCTTCGAGCTCTGTCAAATTGGTTGTTGATCATTGCTAAACAGCCATTTTCAACTCTAGCCTCAGATCTTCAAGCAGATTTAAGTAAAACATGTAATTCACCCACTTAGGAAGATTCCGTGTCTTTTTGGTAAGCAACTCGTGTAGATTTGGCCTTGTGTTTTAGATTCACCTTTCAGCAGGACAATTCATATCCCATTTTTTTGTCGAAAGCAGACAACCAGGTTATCCTCCATTTATTTTTTATCCTCAAAAACACCCCAGTCCTTAACGATTACAAGCATACCCATAACATGATGCTGCCACCACTATTGTTAAAAAAATGGAGAGTAATGTGTTGTATTAGATTTGCCCCAAACATAACACTTTGTATTCAGGACAAAAAGTGAATTGCTTTGCCACATTATTTTCAGTATTACTTTAGTGCCTTATTGCAAACAGGATGCATGATTTGGAATATTTATCCCCTATAGGCTTCCTTCTTTTCACTCTGTCAATTAGGTTAGTATTGTGGAGTAACTACAATGTTGTTGATCCATCCTCAGTGTTCTCCTATCACAGCCATTAAACTCTAAACTACTTTAAAGTCCCCATTAGCCTCATGGTGAAATCCCTGAGCGGTTTCCTTCCTCTCCAGCAACTGAGATAGGAAGATCACCTGTATCTTTGTAGTGACTGGGTGTATTGATACCCCATCCAAAGTGTAATTAATAATAATTAATAAAAACAAACTCACAGACTGAGTCCATGCAACTTATTATGTGACTTGACAAGCAGATTTCTACTCCTGATCTTATTTAGGCTTAACCATAACAAAGGGGTTGAAAACTTATTGACTCAAGACATTTTAGTGTTTCATTATTTATAAATTTGTTAACATTTCAAAAAAACATTCTTCCACTTTTACATTATGGGGTATTGTGCGTTTTAAATTCAGGCTGTGACAACAAAATGTGGAAAAAGTCAATGGGTGTGAATACTTTCTGAAGACAATGTATATCTATATAAACTCAGCAAAAAAATAAATGTCCCTTTTCCAGGACACTGTCTTTCAAAAAAAAAATCAAAATAACTTCATAGATCTTCATTGTAAAGGGTTTAAACGCTGTTTCCCATGCGTGTTCAATGAATCAAAACAATTAATGAACATGCACCTGTGGAACGGCCGTTAAGACTAACAGCTTACAGACAGACGGTAGGCAATTAAGGTCACAGTTATGAAAACTTAGGACACTGAAGAGGCCTTTCTACTTACTCTGAAAAACACCAAAATAAAGATGCCCAGGGTCCCTGCTCATTAGCGTGAATGTGCCTTAGGCATGCTGCAAGGAGGCACGAGGACTGCAGATGTGGCCAGGGCAATAAATTGCAATGTCCGTACTGTGAGACGCCTAAGACAGCGCTACAGAGAGACAAGACGGACAGCTGATCGTCCTCACAGTGGCAGACCACGTGTAATAACACCTGCACAGGATCGGTACATCCGAACATCACACCTGCGGGACAGGTACAGGATGGCAACAACAACTGTCCGAGTTACACCAGGAATGCACAATCCCTCCATCAGTGCTCAGACTGTCCGCAATAGGCAGTGAGGCTGGACTGAGGACTTGTAGGCCTGTTGTAAGGCAGATCCTCACCAGACATCACCGGCAACAACGTCGCCTATGGGCACAAACCCACTGTCACTGGACCAGACAGGACTGGCAAAAAGCGCTCTTCACTGACGAGTCGCGGTTGTCTCACCAGGGGTGATGGTCGGATTCGTGTTTATCGTTGAAGGAATGAACGTCACATCGCGGCCTGTACTCTGGAGCGGGATCGATTTGGAGGTGGCGGATCCGTCATGGTCTGGGGCGGTGTGTCACAGCATCATAAGACTGAGCTTGTCATCATTGCAGGAAATCTCAATGCTGTGCGTTACAGGGAAGACATCCTCCTCCCTCATGTGGTACCCTTCCTGCAGGTTCATCCTGACATGACCCTCCAGTATGCCAATGCCACCAGCCATACTGCTCGTTCTGTGTGTGAATTCCTGCAAGACAGGAATGTCAGTGTTCTGCCATGGCCAGCGAAGAGCCCGGATCTCAATCCCATTGAGCACGTCTGGGACCTGTTGGATCGGAGGGCGAGGGCTAGAGCCATTCCCCCCAGACATATCCAGGAACTTGCAGGTGCCTTGGTGGAAGAGTGGGGTAACATCTCACAGTAAGAACTGGCAAATCTGGTGCAGTCCATGAGGAGATGCACTGCAGTACTAAATGCAGCTGGTGGCGACACCAGATACTGTTACTTTTGATTTTGACCCCCACCCGTTTGTTCAGGGACACATTCCATTTCTGTTAGTCACATGTCTGTGGAACTTGTTCAGTTTATGTCTCAGTTGTTGAATCTTATGTTCATACAAATATTTACATGTTAAGTTTACTGAAAATAAACGCAGTTGACAGTGAGAGGACGTTTCTTTTTTTGCTGAGTTTACATGCGCATGAGTATGTGCGTGTGTGTAAGAGAGAGATATCTACATTCCTACCTGGTGTCTGTCAATATGTTCCTCAGGTCCATGGTCCATCTCGTTGTCCTCCAGGGGCAGAAAGTTGTCCGCACCGGCATCACCACCATCGTCCCCGGTAACGCCCGCCACGGCATCCCCTGCTGCAAACTCTGCGTCATCTGGACACACAACAATAAGGATGTCAGCACCCGGCCTTAGCTTAGAAATACACATAAAAGAACCGTATATTCCATTTGAGCTGGTCCTGGCAACATGGTATGGGATTTTTTAAAATGCATTTTATTTAACCTTTATTTAGTGCTCTGTTGGAGGCAAAACACATCAAATGCTCCCAACCCGCTCACAGAGAAATCAAATCTTTGGGGTGTTTTCTCAAATCAAATTTTATTGGTCACATACACATGTTTAGCAGATGTTATTGCGGGTGTAGCGAAATGCTTGTGCTTCAAGCTCCGACAGTGTAGTAATATCTAACAGTTTCACAATATATTACCAAAATACACATACATCTAAGTAAGGAATGGATTAAGAAAATACACAAACGCACTGTTCAAAAGTTTGGGGTCACTTAGAAATGTCCTTGTTTATGAAAGAAATGAAAAAAAATAATAATAATTTTTTGTAAATGACTATTGTTGTTGGGAACGGCAGATTTTTTATGGAATATCAACATAGGCGTACGGAGGCCCATTATCAGCAACCATCACTCCTGTGTTCCAATGGCACATTGTGTTAGCTAATCCAAGTTGATCATTTTAAAGGGCTAATTGATCATTAGAAAACCCTTTTGCAATTATGTTAGCACAGCTGAAATCCTGATTAAAGATGCAATGAAACTGGCCTTCTTTAGACAAGTTGAGTATCTGGAGCATCAGCATTTGTGGGTTCGATTACAGGGTCAAATTAAATAGTACCCGCAGCTTCATTAAATAGTAACCACAAAACAGCAGTCTCAACGTCAACAGTGAAGAGGCGACTGCAGGATGCTGGCCTTCTAGGCAGAGTTGCACAGAAAAAGCCATATGTCAGACTGGCAAATAAAATAAAAAGATTAAGATGGGTAAAAAAAAACAGACAGAGGAACTCTGGGTCCAGGACCCAGTTACACAGGGCGGTGTTCAGACCCAGGGCCTCGAGCTTGATGGTGAGCTTGGAGGGTACTATGGTGTTGAATGCTGAGATAAAGTCAAGCCAAAACGCTTGTGTA
Organism: Oncorhynchus clarkii lewisi; assembly: GCF_045791955.1. NCBI lineage: Eukaryota > Metazoa > Chordata > Actinopteri > Salmoniformes > Salmonidae > Oncorhynchus > Oncorhynchus clarkii. Next base: position 15,494,833 of record NC_092167.1, on the reverse strand, counting down.
CAGTGTATAGAGCTAGACACAGTAATGTACAACTGTCGATATACAGTATCGATCTCTAAATGCCTCTCTACCTTGGTGCCCGAACAGGGTGACGGGGACCAGGCGTGCATCAGACAGGGCATCCCTGAGGAAGTGGGACTGAGAGGAGGCCAAGAAGAGGCGGATGATACCCAGGGAGTCCGGAGTGAACGTGTTCATCTTAAAGTCCTTACAGCTGCCCAGCACCTCTCCTTTCAGACTGCAGGGCACACACACAAACATTGATATGACAGCCCTCTACAGAAATGTGTTCCACCAGAAAGTAAGGCATCTACATATTGCAAGGCTGACAATGTTCCATAGTTATTCTACAGAAGAGTTCATCATGTTGAGGGCGGTTTAGGCCGTGGACTTGGCACCCACCTGACGAGAAGCAGCTTCTGTTTCTCAAATGCCTCGGGAGGAATCAGAGACTCGGGGGGAAGAGGGGCCACGTCCACATTCTAAGGAACACACAGGACAATCATTTACACAGAGAATCATGGATACACACACACACACACACACACACACAAATCAGTTAGTCTGATTAGAATGTACAATATATTGATTGGTGTTTCAGAGGGGCATTTATAAAGGGTTAAATGTTTCCAGAGGTGGACACTGACCGTGTTGGCCTCATTCTTCATCTCTGACTGCAGGGAGACATCTGTTGTATCCTGGTCTAAGGAGTCAAACTGGGGGAACAACAAACATCAGTAAAATCAGGTGCTAACAGTGTTGGGCCGGAACTAAAGCCTGCTACAAACCCCCTATGGCTCTCTTTGGTCAATGTCTCCTAGCCCAACTGTCACCCCCCCCCCCCCACACAGCTCCACACTCTTACCCTGTCGTCATCATTAGCATTGTTGGATGAGGCCCCATCTGTTCCATCCTCTCCAGAAGTCAATGCTTGTTTATCTTTCCTGAAAATGACAGGTACAAATCCCTTAAACTCAATGGGAAAGGAGGTGAAGAAGCAGAGCACCATGAAAACTGGGGGTTTGAGTGGTGCTGTGTGTGTTCACAGGGAGCGAGGCAGGGACAATACCTTGCGGAAGTATTCATACCCCTTGACTTATTCCACTGTGTTGTGCTACAGCCGGGAATTCAAAATGTATTAAATTGTCCCATCCCCCCCACCCATCTACGCACAATGACAAAGTGAAAACATGTTTTTAGACACTTGTGAAAATGTATTGAAAATTAAATACAGAAATACTCATTTATGTAAATATTCACACCCCGGAGTCAATACATGTTAGAATCACCTTTGTCAGTGATTACAGCTGTGAGTCTTTCTGGGTAAGTATCTAAGAGCTTTGCACACCTGGATTGTACAATATTTTCACATTATACTTTTTTAACAGTCATTTTCAGGTCTTGCCATAAATTTTAAAGCCAATTTAAGTCTACTATAGGCCAACGCTGTATATTCAGGACATAAAGTTCATTTATTTGACATTTTTTTGCAGTTATACTTTAGTGCCTTATTGCAAACAGGATATTCCATGTTTTGGAATATTTAGATTTTGTACAGGCTTCCTTCTTTTCACTGTCTTTCTGTGTTTGAAAGTCACTGCTCGACTGAGGGACCTTACAGATAATTGTACAGAGATGAGGTAGTCATTAAAAAACTCATGTTATGCACATTTTTACTCAGTAACTTAGGCTTGCCATCACAAATGGGTTGAATACTTATCGACTCAAGACATTTCAGCTTTTCATTTCTTATTCATTTGTAAAAATTCCTAAAAACACAATTGCACTTTGACATTTTGGGGTATTGTGTGTAGGTCAGTGACACAAAATCTCAATTTAATCCATTTGAAATTCAGGCTGTAAAACAACAAAATGTGGAAAAAGTCAAGGGGTGTGAATACTTTCTGAAGGTACTGCACTTACTTCTTGTTTCTGTCATTGATGTAGTCCAGAGTTTGGTACACCAGGTTGTACAAATGCTCCACCTGAATCAAACAATAACAAAATAATACATTTTAGTAAAGTGTTTCCCCTACATTCATTTAGCAGCGGTGGGCTGCTAAATCATTGCCACCACCAAAAAAAACATGATAAAAGTATGATATGATTTTGTTTTGAAAATAATTTGAGGCATTGAAATTTTCAGTGTAAACTTAAAACACTTAAGCTAGATATAAAGTGTGTAGAAATGATAATGGACCTATATATTTTTTAAATAAGATTCTTGAGAACTAACAATCACCAAAATAAAAACTAGACAGTCATGGCATGGATTTTAATATAATGTTTGAGTCACTCAGATAGCATAAGAACATGCATTAAGCCATGGAAACTTTTGTAGAATTGTAGGAAATTAGCTTTAAAATGGCAATTTCGCTCAGCCCCATGGGAAAATGTGTAGAAGAATTTAAGGAAATTAGCTTTAAACTGAATGTAATCTCTCTCAGCCAGTGAGCCCCTTGACAAAATGCAGGAAACTCGTTTTAAAACTAAAATTCCCTCCGCCCCGTTTCGAGGGCCTCTAAATAATGTTGGTCAGAGACATTACACACACAACTTTGCTGAAACAAATCCTAAGGGAAACTCTAATAATAATACATTTGATCTCTAACACGCATTTCAAAAACTCAAGCTGCTAACAATATCATAGTTATACCACAGTTGTGATCAAATTAATTGTGGTGGATCACAGTTACTTTTGGACAACAAGTCAGGAATATTATATGAAACCAGCCTAATGTTATTTTCTACCAAACAACGTCTCACCTTCTTGCTGTAAATGCAGGCTGAACCTTGGATGAGCAGCGCTGCCTCTGCAAAGTTCAGAGTGGTTTTGCCCCCATCGAACGAGATGCACATCTCATCCAACTGCCAGGACATAGAGACAATATGAGAGTGGTAAGTGTATACAAACTTGTGAGAGGACAAGCTTTCTTAACAGTCTACTCCAGCCTTGGTCTGTGTGATTTTCAACCCTGTTGGTGACTCCATTGATTAATACAAGGCTGTGTGTGTTGACACACAACAATGTTTTTAATACAGTACTTTAAGTCTATTTTGTTGACATGATTTTCCCCATAATGCATGTCACGGGCTCATTCCCACCTCCTCTAGATAATCTGCCAACTCCGAGGCCACATCAATGTCCCAGTTTTTCGTGAGCTCCCGGATAGGCTGCAACAAATGGGCGAATCGAGTCTCCACTGTGTCCATGACCATGGCTCCCCTTAAAATGAGATGAAATCAGATTTGAATTGGTGTGATTTTTAGAAAAGATAACACTTTATTCAGTAGCTATCTACAAAATACATTCGTTGACATTTAGCTATCTAGCTAGCGAACGTTTAAGTTTACAGAAAAGTATATTTGGTTAATATAGTCGCTAACGTACTCACCTAATTGTAGTACTGACGTATTGTTACACCATTCCTGTAACGTTAGCTAGCTAGCTAGCCAGCTACCAACATTTTTTTATACAGACCTTCGTGAAATGCTATTACACTCACCAAATGATTTCCAATCACCGTAGGCGTTGATTCACAAAATACGAAGGTGAGCCAAATATTTAATATGTGATGATAAACTTTGGAGCACTTTCAAAAGAACCGCGCGTCCACCATTTTATTATTTTATGTTATATTCGCGCGAGATGTTCTTATTCGCCGACTGTTTCCGCTCTGACGTCAACAGAGCCAGGGCTTATGCGCTTTGCTGCCATCTACTGGCGGGTGTACCACTAAAAAACAACCTGTACCCATCTCACCCACCGAAAGATGGAGCACTTGGAATTTATATTTAGTGTGATGAAGTGTGATGATGTTCGATGCTTGTGGCCAGGTTAGGCTGCATTTACACAGACAGCTCCAATCGGATATTATTCCTAATCAGATCAAGTATCTTGTCAATAATTTGAACATGTTTATATCAGAATTTGGCTGCCTGTGTAAACGCAGCCTTAGTTATCATTTAGAAATCAAATGAGCATCTGTGTGTCATATTAACCACTTCTGATGTTTTATCGAAATACCAAAACATCAACCAATATCAGCAATGCAACATTTCGTTTTATGCTAAACTTTTCCAGTTGCTGAACACATTTTCTACTTTTATTGCATATAGGCCTAATTCGCACAATGTTATTTGACTTTGCCTCTAGTTTACATTCCCTGTAAGCCATATATCAAACGCATTTAATGTGGTTTAGTTTTTAACCAGTGGTGGGGAAACTATTCTGAAAATATAGTTTACCAAGCTACCAATTAGGCCTACTTCACACTACAAGAAGTTACCTAAAGTCACTACATTCAAACTACTTCATGAAAAATGATGTTTTCTAAACATGCAATGTCAGAGTCAGCTGTTCACCTATGTTTGCCTATTGCAAAACATGTTTCAAGTGAGAATTTGGCAGGTTTGATGCCAAAAAAGTAAGACAATTCTTGCTTCTTCACTCATATTTTATTTTTGCAAAAAAAAAGTATTGTGTAGTTCCATAAGTTAGCTACACCGCAACACGGCAAACAAGGTAGGCAAATTAACTACTGAAAAAAATACTACGATTTGAATTTAGTTCAATAGCACCAAGCGACTGCAAAATGTAGTGAAATTACTCGTTGAACTAGTCTACATGTAGTTCGCTAATCGCCACTCCCCAGCACTGTTAACCCTTGCCTGGAAACCCGATGTTGAGTTGCTTTGCTACTCCCCAACACTGTTAACCCTTGCCTGGAAACCCGATGTTGAGTTGCTTTGCTACTCCCCAACACTGTTAACCCTTGCCTGGAAACCCGATGTTGAGTTGCTTTGCTACTCCCCAACACTGTTAACCCTTGCCTGGAAACCCGATGTTGAGTTGCTTTGCTACTCCCCAACACTGTTAACCCTTGCCTGGAAACCCGATGTTGAATTGCTTTGAATTCTGCGTCAGGCAGAAATTAGTGTTTGAACCCGTACTTCTGTACATAGCACAGAGAGTGGACAACACCACTCATAACCTTTTTCAACTACTTGCTATAGGCACCGCCAGCATACCCCCAGGTGATAGTGATAGTCTAGACTAGCCTATGATTCTCAAACATTGTCCAAATAACCATAATACCTTTTCCGACACACATATGTGGGTGAAATTCTCCTTTCAGGCTTGACCCTTGACACTCTGTGGCTTCCCTAGGCCTATTGCATATTTGACCCTTGCAGATGAAGCCAGCAGTAGACTAATTTGCCAAAGTCTATCAATGATCCAGGTCTAATTGTTAAGTAAGGTTATACATTTGTCAAATAGCATGCTGTTTGTTGTGTAAAGTGATTTGAGGCCTTGGACCAGCTCTTCTTTCCCGCTGCGTCCGCACCCCAAACATCTCTCTCTGGGGCCGTAGCCCCAGCGGACAGCGCGCCCGTTTTGACTTGGACCCTAGATATTTAATGACCATCATTTAGGCCTACATAACAGCACGTGTGAGTCCCCAACAAAGACTCAGTATATTCAAAGCCAAACAAATAAGGTGGTTCATTAAAAAGTGAGTTAGACTAATTCTACGGGCACAATCGCATTTAATAAAATGGGATTTGTGTGTTTATTGTATTCTATAGCAGCAGGCCGGTTAGGGTTTAGCAGCGCTCAGGGAACTAGACACTTCACGGTTTCCATGAAAATGCAGGTTTCGTCGAAAGTATTTTCTTGGAATTTTGTAAAAAAAAATCGCTCTCTTTCTTCCATTCTCTATCACGCACACGCATATACATTATGAGCACTCAAACATACGAGATGCAGCTGGCTTGGCACTACCTTAAAAATGGTTGCGCTCTACACCACGTGACGCGATTCCTGGAAAGTTCTTGGAAATCGGTCTTTTGTGTATAGCTGTGGGTTTAATGGGGATTTGGTTAGTCAAAACACATACCGAAGGAAGGGGATTCAACGTCGCGGAAAAGACTGTCATTGGGATCTGTACCAAAAACAAGACAAGCGTGGTTTGGTGACTTTCTGCTTGACATTTAAAATCTTAACATTACCAGCAGCAAGCGAGTCGTGCGGAGTCGACTTGCCTCCGTCGCGAGACGTTGTCATCGCCTGTTTTGCACCACGGGTTGGAAAAATATTCTTAGTTTGTTTTCCACCTCGCCAAAATGACAACTGATTGATTAGCCCGCCAGAAGATAAATAATACGACATGGAAAACTCTAGCTATGTAATCGACATGGTTACACTGGCTAGCCGTTCCCTGGAAGTGTGTAGCTAACGAGCGGTTTTGTGCTTTGTTTATTTATTCATCTTAGTCCCCTTTTCTTTAGGGAGAAGTGTGTATTTGAATGGTCATCGGTTGAGTCGTTTGGTGCAGGATCCACTCGCAAATAGGTGATATTTCATTCATATAACTATCTGTTCATAGTATATTTAATTTGTCTGTTCATAGTATATTTACTTTGTAAACTAGCTAGTCAGCATTAGATAGCTAAACTGTAATGTTAGAAATGTGTTGTGAACATACGCGATAGTCGATGGCACGTGCTTTATTGGCTTTGGAACAGTGGTTATTTAAAAACGTTTACACGACCTCAATGTAGGCTTTAATGTAACCTACACAAAATAATCAAACATAGCTACAATAGACAAGTTGCAAACACCGAACAGGGCTGATGGTGATTTATGTTTTCAGTATCCCCCGCACTGCATATAGTGAGTTTAAACTGCCATTGCAATTTCCGAGAAGTAGTCGATTTCGCAGATCGTGCCTTAATCTGTTGTTTAGTTATTGTTTAATGCAGACGTAAACGTTTCATAATCTTTAATCTCCACTCATCAATTGTAAAACCTCGAGCATTTAAGTGTTATTTTTTTATTGAAGATTTATCAAGCGAATTAATTAGGCTTTTCAGTGTTCACCCTGTTTCGTGCCCCTTACTTGCCATGTTGTTTTTTAAAGTTTGCGCAAAGGTAACCCCATTCACATACATCAACTACCTTTAGTGCCTATTGAAGAATCTTCTGGCAGGGGAGTTAGAACCCCGACGCTCGTGCTGAACATTAAAACGCATCACTTGCGATACGATTTTGGAAAAATATTTCATATCAGCGAGAAATTAAATGACTACACGCCTTTATAGTGTTAGGGTTGTCACACGGCTATATTTCCATGTTACAGGGGTACCAGTACCGAGTTGATGTGCAGGAGGGGGTACGAGGTAATTGAGGTAGATGTGTACTTAAGGGTAGGGGTAAAATTACTAGGCAACAGTTAGCAGCAGTTTTTGTGATTTGTCGGAAGTTAGTGCAAAGGTGGTTCAATGCAGATAGTCCGGTTAACTATTTAGAAGGCTTATTGCTGGGGGGGCTCTTCGGGGTCCTGATGGTGCATCGCTACCGCTTGCGGTGCGGCAGCAGAGCGAACAGTCTATTATGACTCGGGTGGCTGGAGTCAAGCACATAACAGATATGTCACAATGTAACGTTAGCTGGTATCTAGCACGAATGCCCGTGGTTAAACTTCATTCATTTACGTGTGTGTTTTATTTATTAATTTACAGGACGATTAATTTATCAAATTCGAGAAGAAACCTGCAGAAGAAACTGGTTTTGCGACTGTGGTGCAACTGCCTGTCTTTTGGGGAATATTTTTGCATTTGTCGGATGTCTTTTGGGCAATTTCGGGTTGTTCCCCAATGACCTGCCACTCACCCGAATCCACCGAGACCATCGAAAATGAGAGAAGAACGGATACCGAGTCGCGAGTTGTAGACTCCGATGAGACTCGCATCGGTCAAGCCATGAAAGACCTTAAAAATACAGGTCAGTGCATGTCCTCATTTTATAGTTTTAGATTTCCTCTACACACACATTTCGACATGATTACTAAATGTTCCCATTTTCAGCGTTCTATTAGTTTTACCAGTACCCAGTACTGTTATATACATACGAGCATGACTTAGAATGTCATCGCATTTCTGAATTACAAATAAACGATATAGCCTAACTTTCTAAATATTTGTTTGCAATAAAAACTCCAAACAAGACCATATATCTCTATGGCCCTGAAAAAACGAGTGATTGTAAAGCAAACTAGTTTGAAAGTAACCTTATCTACATGCTCGTGCCCCTATCTAGCGCGATATGCATGCGGTCATGCAGTACGCACTTTCTGTACTCATTATGCATGGTTGGAAATGACAACTAAACAAAGCACACTTGGTATTTCATCGTTCAATGAATGCATTTCACCCATATTTATCCTGAACAGTAACGGGTTTGTTCTCTTGAATTTCGTAGTAATTCGTGCATGAGTTACTGTTTTTAAGTCGCAGAATGTATAAGGAAGTTTTGTTATAGGTTATTGTGAGTTTGTTGGAAGATAATTATTATTATTATTTTTTTACAATTCGACGCATTCAAATGAAAACATGTTCAGAACATGTCTATGAATTTATACAATGTGCCTTCAATCACATGTTTGGCATTGATGTACATTTTTCACAATACCTGTGTTAATTTACAGTTCTAATGAAATGTATGTTTCACTTCAAATGCTGTTAGAGTGAATTTATGTATAGGATTGCCATTATTGGAATGCTGTGGAGAGGTGGGATCATGAAGAGCTTGTCCAATGTTGTGATCTTAAAATGGAGGTGGTCATTTTGTTAGGTAAACATTTGTGGGCTATTCAAAGATCAAGCGTCTTTAATGTATTTTAAGAGGCATGTATTATCAGGGAAATACAAAATGTAACTTTGTATTCATCCTCTCTAGCAACATCGCCAACATCAACATATGTAAAAATGTAGATGGGAGATAAGTGTTTCTACTTGCATCACCAATTATTAGTAGGCATTGCTTACTAACTGGTTGATGTAATTGGAAACAATTATCTTTATTTACTACAAAACATAGATGTGCAATTTTCACATGTTGATGTTGGGCTGGTGTTGGAGATGATGAAAATGAAGTTACATTTTTTTCCCCTTCTAATTTCCCAGAAAAGCACATTGTTTCTAAGCAAAGCTCATAACTCTCAACTACGTGGGGAAGCTGTGCCAACTTTTACTGTTGAAAAGCGATATCTCAAGTATAAATACAGTAAAGTACACACACTAAAGCAGGGATCATCAACTAGATTCAGCTGCAAGCCGATGTAATTTGTTTTTCTTTTCTTGAGCGGATGGTCGGGGGCCGGAACACAATTACATATTAGTTTACTGCAAATTGACCTCAAGAAGCCCAAACAGATATTTGACTAAAACATGATAATTTCAAACCTTGCTTACATTTGTAATCGTGATCAAGTTTCATTATTATACGTGGGAATAAATCACTTGCTGATTTCCCGTTTTTGGTCTATTATATATATATATATATATTTATGTGTGTGTGTGTGTGTGTGTGTGTATGTATGTATGTATATATATATATATATACACACACACACACACACACACACACACACACACACACACACACACACACACTGAACCAAAAATATAAATGCAACGATTTAAAAGATTTTGCTGAGTTACAGTTAAGGAAATCAGTCAATTGAGATACATTCATTAGGCCCTAATCTATCGATTTCACATGAATGGGCAGGGGCGTAGCCATTACATTTGCATAAGTAATCAGACCCTTTATGCAGTACTTTAAAGCACCTTTGGCAGCGATTACAGCCTTGAGTCTTCTTGTATGACGCTACAAGCTTGGCACACCTGTATTTGGGGAGTTTCTCCTATTATTCTCTGCAGATCCTCTCAAGCTCTGTCAGGTTGGATGGGGAGCAACGCAGCACAGCTATTTTCAGCTCTCTCCAGAGATGTTCGATCGGATTCAAATTCGGAATCCTAATGGGTCGCTCAAGGACATTCAGAGACTTGTCCCGAAGCCACTCCTGTGTTGTCATGGTTGTGTGCTTAGGGTTGTTGTCCTGTTGAAGGTGAACCGTCGCCCTAGTCTGAGGTCCTGAGCGCTCTGGAGCAGGTTTTCATCAAGGATCTCTCTGTACTTTGCAAACGTTAATCTTTTCCTCTCCTGACTAGTCTCCCAGTCCCTGCTGCTCATAAACATCCCCACAGCCTTGTGTTGCCATCACCATGCTTCACTGTAGGGATGGTGCCAGGTTTCTTCCAGATGTGATGGTTGGCATTCAGGCCAAAGAGTTCAATCTTGGTTTCATCAGACCAGAGAATCTTGTTTCTCATGGTCTGAGAGTCCTTCAAGTGCTTTTTGGCAAACTCCAAGCTGGCTGTCGTGCCTTTTCCCGAGGCGTGGCTTTTGTCTGGCCACTCCACCATAAAGGCCTGATTGGTATAGTGCTGCAGAGATGATTGTCCTTCTGGAAGGTTCTCCCATATCCACAGGAACTATAGAGCTCTGTCAATGTGACCATCAGGTTATTGGTAACCTCCCTAACCAAGGCCCTTCTCCCCCGATTGTTCAGTTTGGTTGGGCGGCCAGCTCTAGGAAGAGTCTTGGTGGTTCCAAACTTCTTCAATTTAAGAATGATTGAAGCCACTGTTCTTGGGAACCTTCAATGCTGCAGGTATATTTTGGTACCCTTTCCCAGATCTGTGCCTCAACACAATCCTGTTTCGGAGCTCTACGGACAATTCCTTTGACCTCATGGCTTGGTTTTTGCTCTGACATGCACTGTGAACTGGGGACCTTTTTATATAGACAGGTGGTGCCTTTCCAAATCATGTCCAATCAAGGATGATCAATGGAATCAGGATGCATCTGAGCTCAATTTTGAGTCTTGTAGCCAAGGGTCTAAATACTTATGTAAATAAGGCTGTAACTTAGCAGAATGTGGGAAAAGGGACGGGGTCTGAATACTTCCCGAATGCAGTGTGAGAGGGAGACACATACATACATATATATATATATATATATACACACACAGTGCCTTGCGAAAGTATTCGGCCCCCTTGAACTTTGCAACCTTTTGCCACATTTCAGGCTTCAAACATAAAGATATAAAACTGTATTTTTTTGTGAAGAATCAACAACAAGTGGGACACAATCATGAAGTGGAACGACATTTATTGGATATTTCAAACTTTTTTAACAAATCAAAAACTGAAAAATTGGGCGTGCAAAATTATTCAGCCCCCTTAAGTTAATACTTTGTAGCGCCACCTTTTGCTGCGATTACAGCTGTAAGTCGCTTGGGGTATGTCTCTATCAGTTTTGCACATCGAGAGACTGAAATTTTTTCCCATTCCTCCTTGCAAAACAGCTCGAGCTCAGTGAGGTTGGATGGAGAGCATTTGTGAACAGCAGTTTTCAGTTCTTTCCACAGATTCTCGATTGGATTCAGGTCTGGACTTTGACTTGGCCATTCTAACACCTGGATATGTTTATTTTTGAACCATTCCATTGTAGATTTTGCTTTATGTTTTGGATCATTGTCTTGTTGGAAGACAAATCTCCGTCCCAGTCTCAGGTCTTTTGCAGACTCCATCAGGTTTTCTTCCAGAATGGTCCTGTATTTGGCTCCATCCATCTTCCCATCAATTTTAACCATCTTCCCTGTCCCTGCTGAAGAAAAGCAGGCCCAAACCATGATGCTGCCACCACCATGTTTGACAGTGGGGATGATGTGTTCAGCTGTGTTGCTTTTACGCCAAACATAACGTTTTGCATTGTTGCCAAAAAGTTCAATTTTGGTTTCATCTGACCAGAGCACCTTCTTCCACATATTTGATGTGTCTCCCAGGTGGCTTGTGGCAAACTTTAAACAACACTTTTTATGGATATCTTTAAGAAATGGCTTTCTTCTTGCCACTCTTCCATAAAGGCCAGATTTGTGCAATATACGACTGATTGTTGTCCTATGGACAGAGTCTCCCACCTCAGCTGTAGATCTCTGCAGTTCATCCAGAGTGATCATGGGCCTCTTGGCTGCATCTCTGATCAGTCTTCTCCTTGTATGAGCTGAAAGTTTAGAGGGACGGCCAGGTCTTGGTAGATTTGCAGTGGTCTGATACTCCTTCCATTTCAATATTATCGCTTGCACAGTGCTCCTTGGGATGTTTAAAGCTTGGGAAATCTTTTTGTATCCAAATCCGGCTTTAAACTTCTTCACAACAGTATCTCGGACCTGCCTGGTGTGTTCCTTGTTCTTCATGATGCTCTCTGCGCTTTTGACGGACCTCTGAGACTATCACAGTGCAGGTGCATTTATACGGAGACTTGATTACACACAGGTGGATTGTATTTATCATCATTAGTCATTTAGGTCAACATTGGATCATTCAGAGATCCTCACTGAACTTCTGGAGAGAGTTTGCTGCACTGAAAGTAAAGGGGCTGAATAATTTTGCACGCCCAATTTTTCAGTTTTTGATTTGTTAAAAAAGTTTGAAATATCCAATAAATGTCGTTCCACTTCATGATTGTGTCCCACTTGTTGTTGATTCTTCACAAAAAAATATAGTTTTATATCTTTATGTTTGAAGCCTGAAATGTGGCAAAAGGTCGCAAAGTTCAAGGGGGCCGAATACTTTCGCAAGGCACTCTATGTATATATATATATGGGGTGGAGGTAGACAGTCGCTTCTGCAGTGTACATTAACTGCAGAGATTCCTCTCATTCATTTCACTGAAAAAGCACTATAAAAATTGTGAGAATGTTATTAACCCACTCTCTAAGACCAAGTGCAATTTGTTTTAAAATTCCTGTGGACAGTATGAAGGGCTTTTTTTTTAGGGTTAAGGCTTAAATTCAGGTTTATGTTTATGTTTCATGTTCATAATTTCTGACTGTGTGCGTTCGTGCATGAGATTTTGATTTGGATTACCGTCTTTTCTCATAAAGCGATCTTGTTTTCTTTGAATAACCCAATGTTGTGTGTTCTGTCTCCTTGTGCTAATGCGTGAGTGTGTTTCTCTCTCCTAACAGGCTGGTACTGGGGCAGCCTGACCGCCAACGAAGCCAAAGAGATTCTCCAGGATGCATCAGAGGGCACCTTCCTGGTGCGAGACAGCTCCCAGAGGGACTACCTGTTCACCATCTCTGCCATGACCTCCGCCGGCCCAACTAACTTGCGCATCGAGTACAAGGAGGGGAAGTTTAAACTAGACTCTGTGGTGCTGATCAAGCCCAAGCTCAAGCAGTTTGACAGTGTGGTGCACCTGGTGGAACACTACGTGCAGCTGTCCAGGACTACCAGTAAAGGTGCGTCGTCAGGGGCGTCGCAGTCCCTGGCCCCACCCAACGGCACGGTTCAGCTGCTACTGACTAAGCCTGTGTACACTGCCACGCCCTCTCTACAGCACCTGTCCCGGATCGCCATCAACAACGCCACCAGGCAGGTGCAGGAGCTGCCTTTACCCAACAGGCTAAAGAACTACCTGACGGACTACAGCTACAATGTATAGTAGGACTGCAAATCCCAGATGTGGTTTGGGATAGAGAGCAGTGCACCTGCCATGCAGTGGCAGTCAGACTATCACCCAGTCCGAAGTCAGTCTTTAGCCCCAACCACTAGACACGGCTTGAAGGCCCCCGTACTTCTGGAAGGATTGCTGTTGAGCAATATGCTTATAGAGCCAAGTCAGTCATCTAATCCTCAGGAAGCTAGGTGGAATTTCTCCCATATTACTACACCCTTCCAGTTCCTTTAGTGCTACAGTTGTTCATCAAAAAGGGCTTAGGAGTTGGAGCTAAGGGTTGATTTCAGACCTGGGTCATGTACATAATTCTGAAACGGGTGCAAATGTTTTCAAGCCGAAGTGGTATACCCTGCCTGCAGACCAGCTCAGGTAAACAGGGTTTCGGAACCTTCTGAACGAGACCCAGGAGGGATGGCAGTTGGCACTCAACTTTTTTTTTTTTGCTTCTCATTTCAAGCTCTTTGTTGCTTTACATACTCTGCCTCATGTCTGAGAAATGAGCATCTGACACGGTGTCCACTTTTTGTTCTGATTTATGTTTGAGTTTGTTCATATTCTATATTTTCTTTTTTTTGTACTGTAATCATAAGAAGGGGCAGTGCTGGGGTGTCGTGAACTGCATGTAGTGCAACTAGTCATTTAACTACCCTTTTCAGTATCTTGGAGGTAGTTGAACTAAATTCAAATATTGGTAGTGTTTTCAGTTAATTACTTTTTTTGCTGTGTAGCGAACTACAACATTACTTTTTTTTTTTTTTTTAATTGTCAAGTTTGCAACTTATTTTTCAACCTCATTTACTTAATTATCACTTGAAAGTAGAGGTCGACTTTAATTAGGGCCGATTTCAAGTTTTCATAACAATCGGAAATCGGTGTTTTTGGGTGCCGATTTAATAATTTTTTATTTTTTTACTATTTAAAAAATGATTTTAATACCTTTTTATTTAACTAGGCAATTCAGTTAAGAACACATTCTTATTTTCAATGATGACCTAGGAACGGTGGGTTAACTGCCTCGTTCAGGGGCAGAACGACAGATTTTCACCTTGTCAGCTCGGGGGATCCAACCTTGCAACCTTACAGTTAACTAGTCCAACGCAATAACGACCTGCCTCTCTCGTTGCACTCCACAAGGAGACTGCCTGTTACGCGAATGCAGTAAGCCAAGGTAATTTGCTAGCTAGCATTAAACTTATCTTATAAAAAACAATCAATCATAATCACTAGTTAACTGCACATGGTTGATATTACTAGATATTATCTAGCGTGTCCTGCGTTGCATATAATCTGACTGAGCATACAAGTATCTGACTGAGCGGTGGTAGGCAGAAGCAGGCGCGTTCATTCAAACAGCACTTTTGTGCGTTTTGCCAGCAGCTCTGCGCTGTTTATGACTTCAAGCCTATCAACTCTCGAGATGAGGCTGGTGTAACCGACGTGAAATGGCTGGCTAGTTAGCGTGCGCTAATAGCGTTTCAAACATCACTCGCTCTGAGCCTTCTAGTAGTTGTTCCCCTTGCTCTGCATGGGTAACGCTGCTTCGAGGGTGGCTGTTGTCGTTGTGTTGCTGGTTCGAGCCCAGGGAGGAGCGAGGAGAGGGACGGAAACTATACTGTTACACTGGCAATACTAAAGTGCCTATAAGAACACCTAATAGTCAAAGGTTAATGAAATACAAATGGTATAGAGGGAAATAGTCCTATAATTCCTATAACTACAACCTAAAACTTATTACCTGGGAATATTGAAGACTCATGTTAAAAGGAACCACCAGCTTTCATATGTTCTGAGCAAGGAACTGAAACGTTAGCTTTCTTACATAGCACATATTGCACTTTTACTTTCTTCTACAACACTTAGTTTTTGCACTATTTAAACCAAATTGAACATGTTTCATTATTTACTTGAGGCTAAATTGATTTTATTGAGGTATTATATTAAGTTAAAATAAATGTTCATTCAGTATTGTTGTAATTGTCATTATTACAAATACATTTTGAAAAATAGGCCGATTTTAAATCGGTATCGGCTTTTTTGGTCCTCCAATAATCGGTATCGGCGTTGAAAAATCATAATTGGTCAACCTCTACTTGAAAGTGTTTTGTTGTTTTAATAGGGCCAGGGTGATCTAACTTGCAATTTGTAGTCTGACATTTCAGATTTAGATATAAGAATTTTTCACGTAGTAGTCTGGATGTAGTTAACACATTTTTCAAAATAACTAAAGTTAAGTAAGCTATAAGTGTAGCTTATTTTCTTCCAGTGCAAAGTAATTGGTAAACTATTTTCAGTGTTGTTTCCCCAACACTGAGAAGGGAGGATTATTATTTATTTTCACTCTTCTGATTTTTTTGTTGTTGTTTTTTTTGTGATAAAGCACAAGCAATATACAGGCTTCAAATCTTGCGTTGGTTTCTCTCACACTGTCTCGCTCTGCCTCCTGCTAAGAGGTTAAAAGTAATAGATTTTCTGAACTTCTTAATCCTGGATGTTCCTCCCACTACGCATCACTTTTGTGCGACACCTCAATACTTCATCACTGCATTTTCCTTCGATAGAAAATGCCCTTGAGCAAGTCGCTGCTCACACCTCAGAACTAGACCTTGGTTAGACAGACAGACAGGCTGCATCTAACATCCAGCTACTACTAAAAGAAGGAATTACATTTCCAAGAGCATATTAGATGTTCGGCCAGGGGTTTTCATTGGATCGACGTGAATCTTATTTTAATCAATATTTTAAGTATTTATTGATTGTGCTACTGTATTTCCTAGAAAAATAAAAGTTACAAAAATAAAACCTGAAAGCATGCTTTATCATCGCCTCTATTCTGCAATTTGGGAGGCAATAATGAATGTGATGCAGGTGTGTCATGGTGCTCATGTGTATTGTTTGACTCATTCTCCACTTTCAGTACATAGGGTTCAGTGTGAACAATTCTCGCAGAATATTCCAGAATTCACTCTTGATACATGATCATGACATTTACTGTTTTCATATGGTGCTTAAATACAAGTGTCTAGTGTTTTCTCTGTGAGGAAACCAGAAAAATAAAACAAAAGAATGGAATCGAAGACTCGTTCCTATCTCTGTGTGACGGTTTTCAGTTTACGTTTAGCTGTAGGCTCTGGGCAATAGGTTTGGGCGATGTCGAGGGGGCACAGGGATGAGGCACCAGTCAATATTGTTTTTGTTTGAAATTAAACATAATAGAACCCACCCACCGGCCACTAAAACAATCAATTCCTGCTACTGAGACCTGGCTTGGTGAGCAACAACGCCAGCACACACACAGTTCTGGTCTCTCTGGGTTAGTTGGCTGCATTCCTGCAGCTTCTAAAGCAGGATGGGACGTTCAGACTAGGCCAGGGCAGACAATTTGATGCAGAGAATCAGTAATCATGTCCTGCAGAATATATTTCTGTAAATGAGTGTTCTGTAATGTTGTCCTGTATAAAATGCCCCTTGTTAGCAGCAGATGCAGAACACTGTTCAAAGGTGCGGATTGGAGTAGACTGACTTGAAGCAATTTCCTATGAATCAAAGAACTGAGTGCCTCAGTAGGCTATATGTTCAAATTCCACCTGCAGCATTGTTCAGTTTTATGTAGTGTTTGTTGGATCCATCCTTGCTCACAGTACAGTGGCTTACCCACTGAGGAAACACACTATGTTTGGGGCACAGCGGCTGCAGCCTGCGTATCTCTGGGCCATCCTAGCTAGCGCTGGTTTGATGAGATCAGGCTGGGTATTAGATTGTATTCTGCTTGTGGAGCAGAATGAGACTTAAATCCCAGTGCCCATGCTTACACTTTCTATAGGGACTGTTCATTCTGTAGCGGTCGCATGATGGAAAGGCCGGTAGTGTAGGGATGTGTTCTGCTGTACCTGCAGGTTCTCACCTTCCTCAGTCCAAACACCATTACCCCCAGTAAGCGAGGATAAAGGTTTAAATTTAGCAGGCTGGAAAACCTACCTATTTGGTAACACCACCTGAACACTCAATATGGTCTGATTTTGTGTGCAGATAGTGTATCAGAAAGTGTTTTTCTGAGAAATCCACCGGGTCCAAGAACAAACCTTGTTAATGGCCAAGTATTGCTATTGGAGAGGCTGCTATGTGTTGCATTCATAGCTGATTGCTAACCAATTACATCTTAATAATGTGTGTGCTTTGTCTCTTCATGTTATATTCCTCAAGTCACCTGCAAAGCACATCTGTCAACTCATTTTATAATAGATCACTTAGAGGCATAACACTCCCTTACATGACAGAGGAACAGGTTATAAAACAGGTCTTTCACAGAATTGGTCAATTTCACTCCACGTTGTTTCCTCCTTTCAAAATCCGAGACAACTGCAGACTTCAACAAACCCTTGTTGTAATGGCTGAAGAGGAAGAGCTACTATATCAATCAGGACTCAAAAGGTAAGACCGTTGATGACCGGTTGAATAGGAAGAAGACATGGAAGAAGGATCAAGGCTGTCAATTGTCATATCGACCATGGTTTAGGGTCAGGGTTTCCCCTGCTGAGCTGTAGGGAAGCTACTAGAGCTTACGCCTTAGTGTCGTTGGATGCAAAGCTCTCACCGGGTCACCAGGGTTTTTTTTCCCTCCACTGTAAACGTGTTACTGTCTTACAGTCTCTTTCTGTTATCATCACCGGTCCAACCTGTTCTGGTATCCGTTATTATTATTGGGATATTTAAAAGGCAAATGCAGCATCCTTGTTCTTGTCATTCATATCCAAATCTACCATGCAAATATGAAGCCTGGTAACAGCCTCAACAGATCAGTTGGGACATGAGAGTCAGAGCTGATCTTAAATGGGGACATGGTTCAGTAATGCAGAACTGGGTGCAACTAGACACATTTGAACGTTTTATATTAATTGTGCAGTTCATCTCCATTATTGTAGTATTATAAACAACCTTAAGCACCAGAGATGCAGAGATGTTCCTTCGTCTCTGTTCGCATTCTCATGTAATTATGTTGGCTTGGCTCTGCAGCCGTATAGGTTTTAGACTGGACACTGTTCTGAGAGTTGCACTGACACAGCACATTGCCACGCGGATGGGACATGAGGTTTCAGA